>NC_057803.1:248052582-248181067 GCF_018294505.1 Triticum aestivum
GCTCCGGCGTGGTCAATAACCTCTCGGAGTTGGTTTAGCGATTGCTAAGGCGCGACGTCCTCGCACATTCGTAGTCGGATCGTCAAAGTCGACTGCCACCAAAGCGATATCCATCATCTCATCGAAAGATGGGACACCTTTGCCTCTATCATCTAGTAATTGGTCCAATATGTATAGCAGCAGGGGCTGTGGGTTTAATAATGGTATTGATGTCCTCATCATCCTCCCCTTCTTGAAATGAAGTCGTCCTCGATGGAAGCTCATCTTCCTCACCCAAATAAGGCTTCAAATCTGCAATGTTAAAAGTGGGACTAACCCCAAAATCTGCAGGCAGCTCAAGTTTATATGCATTATCATTTATTTTCTCTAACACCTTAAAGGGACCATCAGCCCGTGGCATGAGCTTTGATTTGCGCAAATCAGGAAATCTATCCTTACGCAAATGTAACCAAACAAGATCTCTAGGTGCAAACACAACATGTTTTCTACCCTTATCTCCAGCAAGTTTATATTTGGCATTCATACGCTCAATGTTTTCCTTAGTTAACTCATGCATTTTTAAAATCAATTCAACACATTGTTTAGCATCAAAATTAACCTTCTCCGAAGATGGAAGAGGCAACAAATCAATAGGTGCACGAGGTAGGAAACCATACACAACTTCAAAAGGGCACATCTTAGTAGTAGAATGCAATGAACGATTATAAGCAAATTCAATATGAGGCAAGCATTCCTCCCACATTTTCTTATTACTCTTCAAAACAGCCCTAAGCATAGTAGACAATGTTCTATTGACTACTTCAGTTTGGCCATCAGTTTGGGGGTGACAAGTAGTACTAAAAAGCAGTTTAGTCCCCAACTTAGCCCATAAACATCTCCAAAAGTGGCTAAGAAATTTAGTATCACGATCTAAAACAATAGTATTTGGCACACCATGCAAGCGAATAATTTCACGAAAGAACAAATCAGCAACATTAACAGCATCATCGATTTTATGACATGGTATAAAGTGTGCCATTTTCGAGAATCTATCCATGACAACAAATATGCTATCCCTCCCCTTCTTTGTTCGAGGTAAACCTAAAACAAAGTCCATAGATATATCCTCCCAAGGAACACTAGGTACAGGCAAAGGCATATATAAACCATGAGGATTGACTCGTGACTTAGCTTTTTGACATGTAGTGCAGCGAGAAATAAAACGCTCAACATCCCGTCTCATCTTTGGCCAAAAGAAATGTGTAGCAAGTACGTCCTCCGTCTTCTTCACGCCAAAGTGTCCCATTAATCCTCCTCCATGCGCCTCCTGCAACAACAAAAGACGAACGGAGCTAGCTGGAATGCATAGCTTGTTAGCACGAAACACAAATCCATCGTTAACGACAAACTTGTTCCACATTCTTCCTTCTTAACAATTCTGCATTACATCTTTAAAATCAGCATCATGCACATATTGATCTTTGATGGTCTCCAAACCAAATATTTTGAAGTCAAGTTGTGAAAGCATAGTATAGCGACGAGACAATGCATCAGCAATAACATTTTCTTTTCCCTTCTTGTGTTTAATGACATAAGGGAAAGTCTCAATGAATTCAACCCATTTAGCATGTCTACGATTCAGTTTAGCTTGACTTTTAATATGTTTCAAAGATTCATGATCAGAATGTATAACAAATTCTTTGGGCCATAAATAATGTTGCCATGTTTCTAAAGTCCTAACAAGAGCATATAATTCTTTATCATAAGTAGAATAATTCAGACTAGGCCCACTCAATTTTTTAGAAAAGTATGCAACAGGTTTGCCATCTTGTAATAACAAACCTCCTAATCCAATTCCACTAGCATCACATTCAAGCTCAAAAGTCTTATTAAAATCAGGAAGTTGGAGTAACGGAGCATGTGTCAACTTATCTTTCAATACCGAGAAGGCTTCTTCCTGTGCGGTACCCCAAAGAAATGGCACATCTTTCTTTGTAAGCTCATTGAGAGGTGCAGCAATGGTGCTGAAATCTCTCACAAAACGCCTATAGAATCTAGCGAGGCCAAGAAAACTCCTCACTTGTGTGACCGTTTTGGGCTGCGGCCAACTCTCAATAGCTTCAATCTTGGCTTTATCAACTTCAATTCCCTGTGGAGTAACAACATAGCCAAGAAAAGATACTCGGTCGGTGCAAAAGGTGCACTTCCCAAGGTTACCAAACAAACGTGCATCACGTAGAGCAATAAAAACTGCACCTAAATGTTCCAAATGTTCTTCCAAAGATCTGCTATAAATCAGTATATCATCAAAATAGACTACCACAAATCGTCCAATGAAAGCACGTAAAACTTCGTTCATTAGTCTCATGAAAGTACTAGGCGCATTAGTTAACCCAAAAGGCATGACTAACCACTCATATAATCCAAACTTAGTTTTAAATGTTGTTTTCCATTCATCCCCCAATTTCATACGAATTTGATGGTATCCACTACTCAAATCAACTTTGGAGAATATTGTAGAGCCACTCAATTCATCAAGCATATCATCTAGCCTAGGAATAGGATGACGATAACGAATAGTAATATTATTAATGCCTCTACAATCAACACACATACGCGATGTACCATCCTTTTTCGGCACTAGAATAATAGGAACAGCACAAGGACTAAGGGATTCGCGTATATAACCTTTGTCGAGAAGCTCTTGTACTTGACGCATAATCTCCTTCGTCTCCTCTGGATTGGTACGGTATGGCGCACGGTTTGGCAGTGAAGCACCGGGAATTAAGTCAATCTGATGCTCAATCCCTTGAATAGGTGGTAATCCCGGTGGCACGTCTTGTGGAAAGATGTCAGCGAACTCCTGCAAAATATTAGTGATAGCAGGAGGCAAAGAGGAAGGCACGTCCTCGAATGAAAATAATGCCTCTTTGCACACAAAAGCATAGCAAACAGATTTGCTGAAATCTAGCTCATCAATATCAGATTTGGTGGCAAATAAACATGCACTTTTCAATTTAATTTCAGAAGCAACACTAGATGGTTTATTATTAGGCTGCATTTGTTGCTCAAATTCTTTTGCCACAATCTGATTTTCACTCTTATTCTTCTCCTGTTTTGCTTTATTAGCTCTATTAATATCATCTTTCAAAATGGAATCAGGAGTCATAGGAAGCAAAGTAATATTTTTATCCTTATGAACAAGAGTATAGTGATTGTTTCTACCATGGTGTACAGAATTTTTATCAAATTGCCATGGTCTACAAAGTAATAAGGAACATGCTTGCATAGGTACCACATCACAATCAACATAATCAGCATATGTAGAGATACTAAAATGCACACGAACAGTACGTGTTACCTTAACCTTGCCGCTGTTGTTGAACCATTGGATGTAGTAAGGATGTGGATGTGGTATTGTGGTGAGAGAAAGCTTCTCCACCATCTCCATGCTAGCCAAGTTGTTACAGCTCCCTCCGTCTATGATGATGCGCACAGAACGTTCCTTCACAACTCCCTTGGTATGGAACAAATTGTGCCTCTGATTTTGCTCAGCTTGTGTGACATGCACACTCAAAACACGTTGAGCAACTAAACATTCATACCTGTCAGCATCTTCAGGAGCCATGTATTGCGTCTCATGATCAGAATCATCTCCACCATGTTCTTCACGTGTAATAAGAGCCAAAGTCTCCTCATCATAGTCACTAGCGGACTCATATCCACCATCCGCGGTAGCAATCATCACACGCGGAGATTTGCATTCTCTCGCATAATGACCTCCTCCCTTACAACGACGACAAATAATATCACTTGTGTGCCCTGTTGATGCTATGGAAGAAGAAGAACGCTGTGTAGGCCCCGTAGGTGCGCTCTTGGCAGATAATGGTGGTTGTGCCTGTTTTCTTGTATCACGGCTGGAGGTGGCACCTGATGGAGGTGCTGGTGCAGTTGAAGTAGAAGATGCACGTGGTGTCCATGATGAAGGTCGGCCTGCAGAAAAGTTAGTTCGCCCCAATGCTTGTCGATCCTGCACTTCACGTTCAACTTTACAAGCAAGATGGAATAAACGAGTGATATTACTATACTCCTTATAGTCTAGAATGGTCTGAATCTATCTATTTAATCCACCCAGAAAACGTGCAAGCATAGCTTCATTCTCCTCAACAATACCACATCTAATCATGCCAGTTTGTAATTCCTGATAATATTCTTCTATAGAATTTTTCCCTTGTCTTAAACGCTGCAATTTTTGAAGCAATTCACGTTGATAATATGGTGGAACCCAACGCGTACGTATAGCAGTTTTCAAAGCAGCCCAAGTAGCGGGAATAAGATATAATCTACAATGTTCAGACCACCATACACATGCAAAACTAGTGAAAGCACAAACAGCAGCAGCAACTCGTCTCTCCTCAGGATATTGTAAACATGTAAATCGTTGTTCAGTTTCTAACTCCCAAGTAAGATATATATCAGGAACATATCTACCCTCAAATGGTGGAATATTCAATTTTAGTTTAGGAATATGGACATCATCTCTGATGAGGACATCAATACCAGTGTTACACCCACAGCCCCTACTGCTACATATACGGGACCAATTACTAGAGTTCGCGCACGCCAATTAAATTATCAGGTACTTTCGTTTCTTGGTAATGATTCTAATGTTCATGAGAATATGATGCTGCCTAAATTGGATACATTTGTTTTGCTTACAAATGAAGGGCCTAGCTTGGAGAAGGATGAACATTGGAGCAAGAACAAGCATGGAGATGATGCCATGCGCAAGGGGAACAAGAACGGAGTTACAAGTGATGATTTCAGGACTTTGAAGCCACCATAATGGGTGCATGAAGCCATGGACGAAATATACAAGATGCCACTTCATAAATTTCGTCCCGAGGCTATTTTAGGTGCTGTGTCACCTTATTATTGGGCCAGGCCCATGTAATTTCGAAATACATAAGTATAGGCTATTTTTAGAGTCCGTATGTGTGGGGAAACAAGAGATAGGGTTGATTTCGGACCCCTCCACCAAGGGCCACGAAATTCCCCCCTCTTCCTCCATATATACAGCCCTTAGGGCATCGTTTAGACTTTGGGTTTTGTTTAGATTAAAAGTTCGCCATAGCTGCAACTTCGCGTACTTCGTTTGTGTTCAACGACCAGACAAAGGCGTCACAGAACCCCCCCTTTGATCAATAAAGCTTTCATCTTATATTCGCAATATCCAGATTGCAATCTTAGTTTCTTGCTTGTTCTTCATTTGCTCGCAGGAAACAGACCCTCGTGGTCAGGTTGATCGTGCTCCGGCGTGGTCAATAACCTCTCGGAGTTGGTTTAGCGATTGCTAAGGCGCGACGTCCTCGCACGTTCGTAGTCGGATCGTCAAAGTCGACTTCCACCAAAGCGATATCCATCATCTCATCGAAAGACGGAACACCTTTGCCTCTATCTATCTCGTACCTGAGGTGGTGGTGCAGGCCTACCATTACGAATATATACCTGAGGTCGACCTGCTGGTGGTGGTGCAGGTGGCTGCACGTAGTGCTGATTTTGATCAACCTCATCCTCATAATCTCCCACATAATCATCCTCCTCTGCATCAGCAGTAGGAGCCACAGAAGTATCAACAGCAGCACCAACAGTTTGGCCAAACGCAAGAGGAACACGGCTCGCTCGGCGAAGGTCTGTTTCGCGACGTGGAGGTAGTCGTTGTTGTTGTTGTTGGAGAGGTGCGTTAGGTGCAGCGGGTGGTGGTGGTGGAAGACGCGCGAGCAATTCATTAAACTTGTTATCGAGCTTTGTTTCGAACGTCTTCTCCATGCCATCTATCTTCTCCATGGCCTCTTCAAATCTGTTTAGCACATCTTGCACCTGTCCACTCATCATTTGCTGAAATTTATCATGCAAATCCTTATTCGTCATGTTCTCCCAGTCAGTCTCGTCGGCTTGTGATCCTGGCATGGTTAGCAGCAATAGAAACACACAAGAATATGATCCTACAGACTACTAACAAGAGGTGGTGGTGGGTGTCACAAATCCGTCAAGCAAATCTCAAATTCTTACCAGTTCTTACCCAGCAGCAGGCGGTGATCGGCAACCGTTGTAATCAAAAACTCCCAAAGCTTGGATAGAGCGATTACTAGGGAGAGTCAAACGCACGACGTAGATGTATGTGGAGTTGGGAAGGCTTATAATATGGTAGCAAAAAGGGCCAGCACTAATCAATTCAGAGATGCAAAGTTGAATAAACGCTCAACGACGGTACTGTGCTGGTCCTAGGCTAGACTGTGCTAGAGACGCGAGCCTAGAACACCAACAAAATCACGGCGCGGCACGTAAACAAGGGAAAAAGCACACTCTGGATTTTATTTTTTTCGCTCCTTTTTTCTTCTTTTTTTTGCGCTGTTTTTTTTGCGCTGGTTTTTTTTTTTCAAAAAATCACTATAATGGCGAGTGCCTCAAAACTCTTCCTATGTCAAACTGACAGGATGGGCACGAAATTTTTTCGACCAATTTTTTTTTCGACTGCCCGGACCCAAAAACTGGAAACGGGTCAAAAAAAACTTCCTATAATGGCACCTGTCTCAAAACACTCAGAAACACCTAAAAATAGGATAGCCAGAATTTTTTTTGAAAAATGCATTTTCAAAAAATTTTGGGCCTAAACGGAGGGTGGTTTCCGGACTCTTTTTTTTTCGAAACCTACTCCGGCAAGGAAACACGAATCGGAATCTAGATGGATCTCGAAAACAAACCTAATATGACAAGAACTCGGATTGGTGGTGGATATATGGTGGTAAATGGCAGCGGTGGTAGTATATGACAGCGGTTGTGGTATATGGATACGGATTCGAAGCGGTGGCGGATAAGCGGTGGTGGTAGATGGCAGGGGCGATGATGATGGTGCGGCGGCGGCGTGACAACTTATGACCAGAACTCGAAACTCTAAAAGACTAGACTCTAAGACCAGCAACTAGACACGACGATGCAACCGCAAATTCAACAAAGCAAAACCCTAAAAAGATTATGCAAAGGCTCAGATTGTTTCGGATATGATGAACTAACCCTAAAAATTTTTTGTGGCTTTTTCGTGGACTGTAGGTATGAAGAACAGACTCGATCTAAACTACGAAAAACTGTAAAATCTCACCGAGCAACCTGGAAATCTGATACCACTTGATAGAGGCGGAGGTGTCCCGTCTTTTGATGAGATGATGGATTTTCGCTTTGGTGGAAGTCGACTTTGACGATCCGACTACGAACGTGCGAGGACGTCGCGCCTTAGCAGTCGCTAAACCAACTCCGAGAGGTTATTGACCATGCCGGAGCACGATCAACCTGACCACGAGGGTCTGATTCCTGCGAGCAAACGAAGAACAAGCAAGAATCTGAGATTGCAATCTGGATATTGCGAATATAAGATGAAAGCTTTATTGATCAAGGTGGGGTTCAGTGACGCCTTTGTCTGGTCGTTGAACACAAACGAAGTACGCGAAGTTGCAGCTATGGCGAACTTTAATCTAAACAAAACCCAAAGTCTAAACGGTGCCCTAAGGGCTGTATATATGGAGGAAGAGAGGGGGAATTTCGTGGCCCTTGGTGGAGGGGTCCGAAATCAACCCTATCTCTTGTTTCTCCACACATACGGACTCTAGAAATAGCCTATACTTATGTATTTCGAAATTACATGGGCCTGGCCCAATAAAAAGGTGACGCAGCACCTATAATAGCCTCTGGACGAAATTTATGAAGTGACATCTTGTATATTTCGTCCAAGGCTTCATGCACTCGTTATGGTGGCTTCAAAGACCTGAAATCATCACTTGTAACTCTGTTCTTGTTCCCGTTGCGCATGCCATCATCTCCATGCTTGTTCTTGCTCCAATGTTCATCCTTCTCCAAGCTAGGCCCTTCATTTGTAAGCAAAACAAATGTATCCAATTTAGGCAGCATCATATTCTCATGAACATTAGAATCATTACCAAGAAACGAAAGTACCTGGTAATTTAGTTGGCGTGCGCGAGCTCTAGTAATTGGTCCAGTATGTATAGCAGCAGGGGCTATGGGTGTAACAATGGTATTGATGTCCTCATCAGAGTGCGAGTGCAAGTGTACAACTACACCATCCGCGAGGGAAGCGTGGAAACAAAGACGCAAGAAGAAGAGTTGTCGAAGAAGCTCCAGCGAGCGGATGTCCGAACGACACCGGACGACCGGCCCCTCCCAGCGAGCGGACGTCCGGCCCCCACCGGATGACCGGTACATCTACACCCAAGCCAATTCAGCGGAAGACCGACGACACCGGACGACCGGCGACCGGACGACCGCCAGCCACCGAACATCCGGTGCCACCTCAACAGAGCCGAAGTGAGCGGAAGTCCGGCGACTACCGGACGTCCGGAAGCCCACGAGCCACCAGACGACCGGTCCCTAGCGGACGTCCGGTACCTGTTTGCGTACAGAGATCGTGCATGAAGCCCATGTATCCCTCTCCCACTTACCCCTTCGTGGACCTAGACTATATATACTCCTCCACCTCCTCCTAGTTGGGGTTAGCGTTGGTTTAGCTCATACTTAGAGATATAGCTTCACTCATCCATGTCGGATCTACTCCTCGTAAGAGACCGCGGCCTCTTCGGAGAAGATCCCTTTGGATTCAAGACCTCCTTTTGGAGAAGAACATCAAGACCTCCTCACAGAGAAGAACGGCTACCTTTGTATCGTCCGTTGTTGACTTTGGATCTTGTATCTCACCTTTGTGTTCATCGATCTAGCTCCCCTCGTGTTTCCTCTTGTGTTTTCCCTCGTTTTCGCCTCGTGTTATTCGCGTTCTTGGACGGGATCCGCTCCTTTCGTGAAAGATCGGCCCCTAGGGTTCCTACCCTACATCATCTTGGTATGATGAGCCACGTTGATCACGATTTTGGAGCCTCCCCCACCGTTTTCTAGCCTTCATTTGCTTTATTTCGTCCTAAATTCGAAAATCCCCACCAAAAATAGCCCCAATTTTTTTTGTGATTTGTTGGTTTGATGATGTTTTGTTGATTTTGATCCATGGATTTGCCTGGTTTCGAGTGGATCTAGCATCTCCCCAAGTTTCACCATCTTTCATCCACGAAATCTCATCAATTTTGACCCCAAAATCCCAAAATTCCGCCCAAAATCGCGTCCCGAATCTCGGATCTGGAGTTGACCCCGATACACCGGACGACCGTCACCTTACCGGACGTCCGGAGCCGCAGGAACCACCGGACGTCCGACCTTACCGGATGAACGGAACCCCCTAACCCAAGCAGAATCAGCGGATTTCCGACCCGACCGGACGTCCGGCGATCGGACGACCGTTTTTTCCAGACATCCGCTACATGTAGATATCAACTTCGGCTGATTTTTGTTTCGGCCATAACTAATTCATCCGGAGTCCGATTTTCGCGTTCTTTAGCTCGTTGGAAAGCTCTTGTCATCCCCCTTCCCATAGAAATACTACCATAACCATTTGACTCCATCAAATTTTGACAATTTGGCATCTTTGCCTAGGGCTTCCACCACATCATTCGCTACACCAGCACCGACTTCCGCAACCTAACCCATATTGATCCCCAGCGCATATGTGGTTGCTTGAGGAGTGATTTGAGTCTCCTAAGGTGTCTAGGCTACTTAGGGACGGTTACTTCTTCATCAACCACCACCACCACTTCCGCATAGGCTTGACCACTATACACTTCCGCCACCCCCCCCCCCAACTTAACCCAATTTTGTTTGTGTTATGAGTTGTGTCTCCTAAGGCATTTCGGCTACTTAGGGACCGTGCTTCCAACTCCGACACCGTGTATAGTCCACCACCTTCCCTCCACTTCTGCATTGCGTACTCCACAACCCATCATTGCATTTCCACAATCCCTTTGAGCTTCCGCAACCACCACCGCATCCCGCTACCACCATTTTGACATTTGACGTTTGAGATTTTGAGTTCACGGTTTTTCCATTTCCTAAGGTGTTTCGGCTACTTAGGGACGAGTCTCCATCATCTTGGTATCTACATCAAGAACACCACTACTCATCATCGCCGAGGACGGTAACCTCCATATCATCTTGGTATCGTGGTACCCCTCCATTGTACATTCCTCTTGCAATTGCATTGTTAACCCCCTAGCCCATTTTGCATTACTTGCCTATCGAGACTAGCCATTTGAGTACTGCCGGCAACGTTACTTGTGCACATTAGTGATATACACCATACATTGCATACATACCATATCATATTGGTATCATATCATCTCGTGTGCCTCAAGTTTGTTCCCGCATATACACAATTACTATCTTGGTTTGTGCATTTCGCAAAGTGGATATATAAAAAAAGAGAATAAGCTTTTAAGAAAAGAAAAAGAGAGAAACAAAAGAGCTCGTAAGCAATAGCCATAGCATCATACCACATTGCATATAAGATCATCTTGGATCACCTTGTGAGAAACACCGGGAACCATACATACATAGCATACTTGGGATAGAAAGTTATCCATTTTGCATCTTATAGGTTGTGCACAAGTGTCATATCCGCCTATTGAGCAATCGTGCTAGCGTCTCTCTTGAGTTGTGCAACACGATCGTTTTCCGTAGATTCCACATTTTGTGCTCATCCTTGGTTGCACGACCCCATTTATCTATCCGTGTATGCGTTTCCGTGTGCCATTCATTGCTATTGGTCTACTTGTTACACTTGCGAATTTGTGAATCTTTTTCAACATTATTGACTCTTGCTAACATTTTACATCAAATTTTTGTGCCACTATCCTCATCGAGCTCCACCATAAGCCTTATTTGTGTAAGTGTGAGAAACCGACAAGAATTGGTACCAATTGTGCTATTTCCTTGTACACATTGGAGTGATCATTGATCCACTTTCAACTTCGGTCAAGGAACATTTGGTATTCGTTCTTCTCTTTCTACCACTCACATTTTTCTCTTGGAGTGATGGATAGGCAAGGCATTTCATCTTCGGTCTACAATAACAACGACGAGTTCGATGCCATGAACAACTCCAACGACGCCAAGATGCAAGCTCAAATGGAGGAGATCAAGGCCCTCATCAAGTCCTACAAGCGGTCTTCCTCATCTTCGAGAAGACGCTCAAGAGCACATGCCTCCAAGCTACCATCTCCGGCAAGATCACATCGGCATCGTCACCATCACCAACAAGGACGTGAAAGTCAAGAGCTCAACACCAACAACCGCTCAATGACTTCACCATCCCCTAGGCATCTTCGCCAAGCGACTTCAAGGCATCTTCGCCTACGGATATACGACATCTTCGCCCACAAGCACCTCAAGAGAAGCTCCCCAAGCTCAAGTCCGTGACTTCCACGAGCTACTACGACCTCAACATCGACCACGCGATTCCTTTCTATGGGACTCAAGACCCCAAGGAGTATCTCGAGTGGGAGCGTTTGATGGACGACTACCTCAAGCTACATCAAGTTCCTCCCGAAGATCAAGTGAAGTGCGCCACAAGGAACTTCCACGACTACGCGTCCACATGGTGGCTTTCCGCACCTTCGGCGACCTACGACATGAGTTGGCCCAAGACGAAGAGAGCTTTGCGGCGAGAGTTTGTGCCTCTAAACTACATAGAACAACTTCTACGCCAATTGGAGAACACCACCCAAGGATCCAAGTCCATCGACGCATACTTCAAGGAGATGAAGATTGCCTTGCGACGAGCCGGCGTGGACGACCCCATTTCGATGAAGTTCCACTTCATGATGGGATTGCACAACGACATCTCCAAGACGATCTTCCTCGAGAACTACAAGTCCCTCGACGACAACTACATTGGTGCTCTTAAGGCGGAACAAGAACTCATGAGGGCCAAAGCATCTCACCCCAAGCTCACTTCGCGACGATCAAGCTCCATTAGAACGAGCATGAGGCTAGTACCACCATGATGTCCAAGCCCGACGAGCTCCAAGACGATGCTCCCAAGTTCGACTTCACCGCCATCCCTCTTTATGGCATTGACAGTGCCGAGTCTACTTCGACTCTTTTTCAAGATGGTGCGGCGACGACTATGACTACGAACACCATTAAGGACCAAAGCTTTGGAGGCGAGCGACATGGTGACGAGCAAGGATGATGCTTCCATCTTAGGAGGCGAGAGTGATGATGTGCCATCTTCGGCCTTCATCCACGGCGACAACAACGAGATGGTTGAGCATGGGATTTTCCCTTCGAGCACGGCGACGTATGATGACTTGAGAGACTTTTTGCCACCATATTGAGAGTGAGAGTGACTTCACCACTAGCCCCATAGATGTGTTACCCCAATTCCCATGTGAGGAGAGCCACAACCCCCACACACTTGAGTGAGATGAGTGACTCCACCATACGTGAGATTGAGTGCACCTATTTTGTGGGAGTGAGGGAACCACCACATAGAGAGAGTGAGATAGTTGATAGGTCATGTGAGGCCACTTTTAACACTAACGACTTAACCTCTACCTCTATTGTGTCTTCTCATTTGGTGCTAGGTCCCTTATATGATGACGCACCGATTCTCGACGACTTCGTCCTACCTTTGGACAAGACGATGGCCATGGTGGAATATGATGCACCCCCTACATGGTTCCATCACAATGATGATCTTGACCACCATTCGGTCTTACCCACCTCACCTACACCACGTGAGTGGAATGACAAAGGTAACATAGGTGAAGGTGATGCTCTTGTCCCACTAGTGGACTATAATGACATTGATTTCTTGCATGATGTTGATCAATCTATTTCCATGCTTCATGCTAGTGTGACTTCCCCATGCGATGATTTACCCATTTATGATGAGTATGATGATTGCCATGTGGAGTCTATTAGTTGTGATGCCATGTTACATAGGACTTCTTGTGCTAATTCTCTCGGTCACATCATGTTTGCCAATCCGCTTGACTTGTCATATGCTATGCATGAGATCAACCACATGTCATATTTGCAATCTCTTCATAGTGACTATGCATATGCCATTTAGATTAACCCAATTTGCATTTATGGCATAGATGACAAGCCTATGGTTATTGGCATTTGTTTCTCTTGTGATGATATTGACATGCTACCTTTGCATCATTTATCTCATATGCCATGCCATAACCACCTAGCTTCGGATATGCATTGTTTTGGATGTTGTCCATTTTCTCCATATGATGTTTCCAACATTGCTCATGAGGAGACCCCCATAGTTTCCTCATACATTTTAGGAGATTTTGATCACTCCCATCCATTGCATGATCCTCATACTTATATGCATAATATGCTTCCCATGAATAAACATGCTATTGATGTGCCATATACTTGTATGCTCAATTTGCATCCCCATCATGTTATACACAATAACTATTATTTCATGATGGATGACATGTTCTTATACCATGCATCAAATTTCTTTGACGGATGCTTATCTTGTGCTAACTCACACGCGCACATACACATCATGATGGATGATGTGTACATTTACCACGCGCACAATTTCTTTGGTTTGTGTCTCTTTTGTGTAGGTACCCATGAATTCTTGTCAACCTCGCAATCCCACGAGTTGACAAAACGAGCTCTAGAGAGCAATGATGACTTGGGATCTCATGGATTGCATTTCCCGCCGCTCCCTTCACGCGAAGTCTTCGTGCATTTATTCTACATGTCCCTCACATGGTTATGCATTATTGTCCATTACATATTCTATGCCCATCTTTCCATGTTCACTTTGCATGCTATGCTCATTACTATGCTTTTGCCATGCATTCGTGACTCATGCTTTGCATTACACATGATGATAGATTCTCATACTTGTATGTGTATTTGCAAGCTTGGTGGAGATATTGCTTGTTATTGCCATGTTTGCTTTGTGCCCCATGCATATGATGATACTTTCATCTTGCTTTGTGTTCGTTTTTGCGATATGTCATGTGCATTGTCTATGCCTATTATTTGCTCTCATGACATGATTGCCATGATTTACTCTAGTATGTTGCATCTTCGCACTACTAGCTTGCACGACTTGATTATCGTGTTTCCCTGCCTTGTTGCATCACCGATGACTCAAATTTTCTCGCTTCATGCGGTTGATGACAACCATCTACATGCTTTGCACATGATTGTTATTGCTTACCGTCATGTATCTCCATATGTTGCCTCTCTCATGCTAGATGATTTCCCATGTATTGAGTGCACCAATGATTTTAGTGTTGTTAATGAGATTGCCCCCATAGCATTCTCGCATACGTTTGGAGATTTTGACATATTTCTTGTGAAGCATGCTTGTCTTACCTCTTTGCACCATATACCTAGTGCCATGAATATTGCCATTGTTGCATCCTATTATTCGTGCAATTGTGCTTCTAATGGTTATGGGGAAGAGAAGAGAACCATCATGATGGATGATGTGTTTATCTACCATGCGCATACGTTCTTTGTTTTGTTGTGTGCACATGTAGGATACTTGGACTTCGTGTCAACTTCCACGTCACGTGAGTTGACAATCCGAGCTCTTGAGAGCGAATCACCTCCTACTACGATGATTCTACATCGCACTTGCTTGTACTTCGGCATTGTGAAGGACGCACAAGGACATGCTTTCAAGGTGATATCCTTCTCTTTTGAGAATCCCAAAATGATGAGCATGAATATTGTTGATCATACTACTTGTGTTGCTTGCACCATGAGACTTGGACCACTTGATTGCACACTTGTTAGAGATCTTGCTTCGACTTGTCCTTTTCACTATTCCATGCATCATGATATCTATGCCTTGTGTGTTGCATCCAATTCTTGTATTACTTGCTCCTCTCATATGTTTGGTTGCAACAATGTCATCACTTCACATATGCCATGTCCCATTGATTGCTACATGCTTGCCTTGATTGTCTCACACATGATGAACAATTGCTCTTTCTATTGTGTTGAGTGCCACACTATCTTCACTACACCCTATGCACGTTATGCTTGGATTGTCTTGCACTTGACCCATGTGTTTAGACACTTCATTTCTTTTGGTGTTGTGAATGATTCCTATGCCTACCATAGACCTTTCATTGAGCGCTTTGCCCATGTTTGCTATGAACTTGAGGTAGATGCTTCTTCTCTTGCCACACATATTTGCATCACTACCTCACATTCACATGCTTGTTCCCATGATATATTTGCTTGTGCTCAATTTATGTTATTACATGCCATGTCACTATCCTTTGTCAAACCATATGCTTCGCATGATGACGACACTTGTTTGGTGAATCACCTCTTGAATGTTTGTTTTTTCACTAACGCTAACCACATTTGTTTTTCCAAGTGTTTGTTGTCTTTGCTCCTTTTGAAGGAATCCCAAGATGGTGCGACATTGGAGAGTGCCCACTTCAAGCTTGAAGATGATGACTACTTGGTGAATGTCCACTCCTACACGACGAAGCCATCTCTTTCCCATGGTGATTTGGTTTTCGATCCGAGGTCGGATCTTTCCCAAGGGAGGGGAGATGATGCCGAGCATCCTACGAACATCACCATGTCAAGAGTCCGTTTGTCAAGTGACACGTTCAACATCCACTTCACATACACAAAGGTGAATCATCTCCTTTACGCGTGTTCACTTGACCCCTTTGAGGATGGTATGCTACTTGACACTCCACTCGCGTACATGCATAGGTATTGTCGGAACACTACGGACGGCGAGGAGGAGTGGGAGTGCAAGTGTACAACTACACCATCTGCGAGGGAAGCGTGGAAACAAAGACACAAGAAGAAGAGTGTCGAAGAAGCTCCAGCGAGCGGACGTCCGGACGACCGGACGACCGGCCCCTCCCAGCGAGCGAACGTCTGGCCCCCACCGGATGACCGGTACATCTACACCCAAGCCAATTCAGAAGAAGACCGATGACACCGGACGACCACCAGCCACCGGACGTCCGGTGCCACCTCAACCGAGCCAAAGTGAACGGAAGTCCGGCGACTACCGGACGTCCGGAAATCCACGAGCCACCGGACGACTGGTCCCTAGCGGACGTCCAGTACTTGTCTGCGTACAGAGATTGGGCATGAAGCCCATGTATACCTCTCCCACTTACCCCTTCGTGGACCTAGACTATATATACTCCTCCACCTCCTCCTAGTTGGGGTTAGCGTTGGTTTAGCTCATACTTAGAGATAGAGCTTCGCTCATCCACATCGGATCTACTCCTCGTGAGAGACCGCGACCTCTTCGGAGAAGCTCCCTTTGGATTCAAGACCTCCTTTTGGAGAAGAACATCAAGACCTCCTCACGGAGAAGACCGGCTACCTTTGTATCGTCCGTTGTTGACTTTGGATCTTGTATCTCACCTTTGTGTTCATCGATCTAGCGCATGTGTGATCTATTCTTGTTGGTTGAGTGAAGATGTACAAGTCCCCAAGTCCACGAATGAGGAGAACCAACGGACGGAGCCTAGAGCATCTCCCAGGCCCCAGACATCCGACCAAGGCCCCGGACATCCGGCCACTAGAGCGTCATCCACTACAGCAGCACAGCAGCCGGAAGCTACAGGCCCCGGACATCCGGCTCTGGCAGCCCGGACATCCGGACTCTCCTGAGCCCCCTGACATCCGGCCACCGGCCCGGTAATCTGGCCCCTCCGAACCCGAGAGCAACAATTGCCACCACTCCAGCCCGGACATCCGCCTCCCCAGCCTGGACATCTGGCATCGCCTGAAAGCCCTGACATCCGACCCGACCAGCCCGAACATCCGGCCTCCCCTATTTGCGTACAGTGAAGGGCCGAGGCCCGTGTATCCCTTCTCCCCCTAGACTATATATACTCCACCACGTACAACTTTCTAGGGTTAGCAAAGGATTAGCTCATATCTTTTGAGAGCTTTGCTCATCCACTTGGTTACCTTCTCCTCGGAGATTCGAGCCTCCACTGGAGAAGATCCCCCAAGCGGATTCAAGACCCCTCTTTAGGGAAGAACATCAAGACCTCCTCACAGAGAAGACCGGTTACCGTGTATCGTCCCTAGTTGATTGTGGATCGTGTATCTTACTTTATGTACTCGAGGATCTAGCCCATGTGTGACTTGTTCTTGTTAGTTTGAGTGTTCCTCTTGTGTTTCCCCTTGTGTTTTCCCTCGTTTCCCTCTTCGTGTTCCTTGTGTTCATCGCGGGATCCGCTCCTTTCGTGAAAGATCGGCCGATTAGGGTTCTACCCTACATCAACAAGGATTACCCGTATGGCACAAGGGCTCAAGATTTCACGGACATGGCCGTTGTCGATGAGTTGTTATACTTGCCATTGGATCTCCTTGATTTCCTCGGAGTTGACGTGGTAAGGAGCCTTGTTAGGAAGGGGTGCTCCGGGGATGAGGTCGATGCGGTGTTCGATGCCTCATAGTGGAGGTAGACCCGGAGGTAGCTCGTCGGGGAATACATCTTGGAATTCTTGCAATAGAGAAGATGACCCTAAAGGTAGATTGTGAGAGGTGGTAGTCTTTGGTGCCTCGTCCTTGCACAAAAGGATATAGTGCATGACACTTGATGGTTGTCGGTGTCAAAACCGGCAGATCTCGGGTAGGGAGTCCTGAACTGTGCGTCTAAGGTCGATGGTAACAGGAGACATGGGACAGCTGCTTAGTCATCTATACCCATTTATGTGTCAAATAGATCATAGGGTTTCTCTGTTTACTCCTACCTCCCCCTTTTTGGAACAGAAATCCTATGGTTATGTTCTCCCAATCCATGAAATATGGGTAAGTTTCATTAGATCCGGGTAGTGTATTGATTGTTTGAATGATACAAGTGATAAGTGATTAGTTGTTTCATCTGTGCAAATGATTTCTGCTAGTAATCCGACTAGGGTTAGCGTTCATGCTAACAATTCCTAGCCAGGACTTGATAATTGATTTTGAATGACCTAGATATGTTTGTGCCATTATTTTCTTCAAGATTAGTCTGTACATAGACGATTGTGCTTAAAATCGAACCATATCTCTGGATATGTATAAATAAATAGCCACAAATTCCTAATCCTACTTCACGACATGTAATCATTGATTTGATGCCAAATTTGTTTTACTATTTGTATAGGTGCTATCTGACGATGTGGACAATGAGGATGAAGATGGCTAGATGAGGTATAAGAGACCAATCCTGAGGGAGCTTTATGCGGGAATGCATAACAGTCATATTAGGACCTGGAACGGAGGCTATCAATGTCCATTTTGCAACCACGAGCTTCATGACGCGTATCTAAGTGTTATGGCGCTTGCAAGAGGACGGGCTGTTGGCTCCTTCAAGCAGAAGTATTCTCGCATGATGGTGCACGGCGCATACGCTAAGTACCTAGAGAAGCTTCAGGATCATGCCGACATGTGAGATGAGATGTGGGATGGATCGAACTACGTATGCTTGAGTATGCTTAATGACGGTTGAACTATGTACTTATGGTTGAACTATGCTTATGTACGTATCGCTTATTATCTATGTCTGAGTATGTTTAATCTATGGTTACTTATGTCTAACTGTGGGATATGGATGCAACCAGTTCGGATGATGGAATCTACCTCCGTCTTGGTTTATTGGTCCTCTTTGTAATTTGTGTTAAATTTTGACCAAAGGTTTAATTGACAAAATGTTAGTGCAGGTCAGCAAAAATTATATCATTTGATGGGTATTTGAGCATAGTGTTCAATGATATAATTTTGGGTGACCTGCATAAACATTTCTTAGTTAAATATTTGGTCAAAATTTGGTAAAAATTACAAAGGGGGACCAATAAACCAGTACGAAGGTAGTACATCAATCACAACTGTGTGCAATGACTTTGACTTTGCCTGTTGCGTCAATCACACACGGTTCGCTCTAGCAAACCGACACCTCCAAAATTCTTTGTGGGACAGAAAACCCACACCACCCAATTCAAAAAACAAACAAAACCTCACCATCCCCACGTCACAAAAACCCTCACCGCGCCCGCCATCGCCTCTGGTCCCCATTCACACCCGCACAAGCTCCTCCTAGTCTATGCCATGGCACCGCCTATTGCGGCGGTAAATACTTAGCTTGACGCCTGCCGCCGCCAGGCTACCGACAAAGCCCACCGCATTTTGCCACTTCCGCTTGCCACAGCCTATCTCCATCGACTTTCTCGACGCTGCTCGCGGTCGACCCAACTTCGCTCAGTTAGGGAATCTGCCGTACTGAGGGTTCTTTCTCATGGACGACAAGGTAAGTAATTTAATGAGATATTATCTCATCTCTTATCCTAGTTCATCTGCCTCTTTTAATCACCCGGCGGAAATCATTGTGAATTCATTTTTATTCGACCTATTTTGAGGGTTTTCTTTCATTCATAGAATGTACAGTGCACCGACACATTAGGATTTTGCGACCTCTGCCAGAGATTCCATCTCACCGTACCAGATCACTTGAGGATGCACGCGGTATGTTCAATCTCACCCTAAATCAGTTGGCATGGCCTACTTTCTTGAACATATTCTTAATGTTACTACATTTGGATAAAAGGTGCCACATGCACCATGTATGTCAAAGGGAATTTTCCCCCTCTTCTTTCTATATTAGGAAAATTAATGATGTATTGTTCTTTCGATTACTCTCATATTTCCATGACATCATGTTTACCCTATGATAGAGGCAAAGGTGTCCCGTCTTTCGATGAGATGATGGATATTGCTTTGGTAGAAGTCGACTTTGACGATCCGACTACGAACGTGCGAGGACGTCGCGCCTTAGCAATCGCTAAACCAACTCCGAGAGGTTATTGACCATGCCGGAGCATGGTCAACCTGACCACGAGGGTCTGTTTCCTGCGAGCAAACGAAGAACAAGCAAGAAACTAAGATTGCAATCTGGATATTGCGAATATAAGATGAAAGCTTTATTGATCAAGGTGGGGTTCTGTGACGCCTTTGTCTGGTCGTTGAACACAAACGAAGTACGCGAAGTTGCAGCTATGGCGAACTTTAATCTAAACAAAACCCAAAGTCTAAACGGTGCCCTAAGGGCTGTATATATGGAGGAAGAGAGGGGGAATTTCGTGGCCCTTGGTGGAGGGGTCCGAAATCAGCCCTATCTCTTGTTTCCCCACACATACGGACTCTAAAAATAGCCTATACTTATGTATTTCGAAATTACATGGGCCTGGCCCAATAAAAAGGTGACGCAGCACCTATAATAGCCTCTGGACGAAATTTATGAAGTGACATCTTGTATATTTCGTCCAAGGCTTCATGCACTCGTTATGGTGGCTTCAAAGACCTGAAATCATCACTTGTAACTCTGTTCTTGTTCCCCTTGCGCATGCCATCATCTCCATGCTTGTTCTTGCTCCAATGTACATCCTTCTCCAAGCTAGGACCTTCATTTGTAAGCAAAACAAATGTATTCAATTTAGGCAGCATCATATTCTCATGAACATTAGAATCATTACCAAGAAACGAAAGTACCTGGTAATTTAGTTGGCGTGCGCGAGCTTTAGTAATTGGTCCAGTATGTATAGCAGCAGGGGCTGTGGGTGTAACAATGGTATTGATGTCCTCATCATCCTCCCCTTCTTGAAATGAAGTCGTCCTCGACGGAAGCTCATCTTCCTCACCCAAATAAGGCTTCAAATCTGCAATGTTAAAAGTGGGACTAACCCCAAAATCTGCAGGCAGCTCAAGTTTATATGCATTATCATTTATTTTCTCTAACATCTTAAAGGGACCATCAGCCCGTGGCATGAGCTTTGATTTGCGCAAATCAGGAAATCTATCCTTACGCAAATGTAACCAAACAAGATCTCCAGGTGCAAACACAACATGTTTTCTACCCTTATCTCCAGCAAGTTTATATTTGGCATTCATATGCTCAATGTTTTCCTTAGTTAACTCATGCATTTTTAAAATCAATTCAGCACGTTGTTTAGCATCGAAATTAACCTTCTCCGAAGATGGAAGAGGCAACAAATCAATAGGTGCACGAGGTAGGAAACCATACACAACTTCAAAAGGGCACATCTTAGTAGTAGAATGCAATGAACGATTATAAGCAAATTCAATATGAGGCAAG
Source organism: Triticum aestivum (assembly GCF_018294505.1). NCBI lineage: Eukaryota > Viridiplantae > Streptophyta > Magnoliopsida > Poales > Poaceae > Triticum > Triticum aestivum. Next base: position 248,073,635 of record NC_057803.1, read on the forward strand.
CATTCCTCCCACATTTTCTTATTAATTTTCAAAACAGCCCTAAGCATAGTAGACAATGTTCTATTGACTACTTCAGTTTGGCCATCAGTTTGGGGGTGACAAGTAGTACTAAAAAGCAGTTTAGTCCCCAACTTAGCCCATAAACATCTACAAAAGTGGCTAAGAAATTTAGTATCACGATCTGAAACAATAGTATTTGGCACACCATGCAAGCGAATAATTTCACGAAAGAACAAATTAGCAACATTTACAGCATCATCGCTTTTATGACATGGTATAAAGTGTGCCATTTTCAAGAATCTATCCACGACAACAAATATGCTATCCCTCCCCTTCTTTGTTCGAGGTAAACCTAAAACAATGTCCATAGATATATCCTCCCAAGGAACACTAGGTACAGGCAAAGGCATATATAAACCATGAGGATTGACTCGTGACTTAGCTTTTTGACATGTAGTGCAGCGAGCAATAAAACGCTCAACATCCCGTCTCATCTTTGGCCAAAAGAAATGTGTAGCAAGTACGTCCTCCGTCTTCTTCACGCCAAAGTGTCCCATTAATCCTCCTCCATGCGCCTCCTGCAACAACAAAAGACGAACGGAGCTAGCTGGAATGCATAGCTTGTTAGCACGAAACACAAATCCATCGTTAACGACAAACTTGTTCCACATTCTTCCTTCTTTACAATTCTATTTTACATCTTTAAAATCAGCATCATGCACATATTGATCTTTGATGGTCTCCAAACCAAATATTTTGAAGTCAAGTTGTGAAAGCATAGTATAGCGACGAGATAATGCATCAGCAATAACATTTTCTTTTCCCTTCTTGTGTTTAATGACATAAGGGAAAGTCTCAATGAATTCAACCCATTTAGCATGTCTACAATTCAGTTTAGCTTGACTTTTAATATGTTTCAAAGATTCATGATCAGAATGTATAACAAATTCTTTGGGCCATAAATAATGTTGCCATGTTTCTAAAGTCCGAACAAGAGCATATAATTCTTTATCATAAGTAGAATGATTCAGACTAGGCCCAGTCAATTTTTCAGAAAAGTATGCAACAGGTTTGCCATCTTGTAATAACACACCTCCTAATCCAATTCCACTAGCATCACATTCAAGCTCAAAAGTCTTATTAAAATCAGGAAGTTGGAGTAAAGGAGCATGTGTCAACTTATCTTTCAATACCGTGAAGGCTTCTTCATGTGCGGTACCCCAAAGAAAAGGCACATCTTTCTTTGTAAGCTCATTGAGAGGTGCAGCAATGGTGCTGAAATCTCTCACAAAACGCCTATAGAATCCAGCGAGGCCAAGAAAACTCCTCACTTGTGTGACCGTTTTGGGCTGCGGCCAACTCTCAATAGCTTCAATCTTGGCTTTATCAACTTCAATTCCCTGTGGAGTAACAACATAGCCAAGAAAAGATACTCGGTCGGTGCAAAAGGTGCACTTCCCAAGGTTACCAAACAAACGTGCATGACGTAGAGCAATAAAAACAGCACGTAAATGTTCCAAATGTTCTTCCAAAGATCTGCTATAAATCAATATGTCATCAAAGTAAACTACCACAAATCGTCCAATGAAAGCACGTAAAACTTCGTTCATTAATCTCATGAAAGTACTAGGTGCATTAGTTAACCCAAAAGGCATGACTAGCCGCTCATATAATCCAAACTTAGTTTTAAATGCTGTTTTCCATTCATCTCCCAATTTCATACGAATTTGATGGTAGCCACTACGCAAATCAACTTTGGAGAATATTGTAGAGCCACTCAATTCATCAAGCATATCATCTAGCCTAGTAATAGGATGACGATAACGAATAGTAATATTATTAATGCCTCTACAATCAACACACATACGTGATGTACCATCCTTTCTCGGCACTAGAATAATAGGAACAGCACAAGGACTAAGGGATTCGCATATATAACCTTTGTCGAGAAGCTCTTGTACTTGACGCATAATCTCCTTCGTCTCCTCTGGATTGGTACGGTATGGTGCACGGTTTGGCAGCGAAGCACCGGGAATTAAGTCAATCTGATGCTCAATCCCTCGAATAGGCGGTAATCCCGGTGGCACGTCTTGTGGAAAAACATCAGCGAACTCCTGCAAAATGTTAGTGACAGCAGGAGGCAAAGAGGAAGGCACGTCCTCGAATGAAAATAATGCCTCTTTGCACACAAAAGCATAGCAAACAGATTTGCTGAAATCTAGCTCATCAATATCAGATTTGGTGGCAAATAAACATGCACTTTTCAATTTAATTTCAGAAGCAACACTAGATGGTTTATTATTAGGCTTCATTTGTTGCTCAAATTCTTTTGCCACAATCTGATTTTCATTCTTATTCTTCTCCTGTTTTGCTTTATTAGCTCTATTAATATCATCTTTCAAAATGGAATCAGGAGTCATAGGAAGCAAAGTAATATTTTTATCCTTATGAACAAGAGTATAGTGATTGTTTCTACCATGGTGTACAGAATTTTTATCAAATTGCCATGGTCTACCAAGTAATAAGGAACATGCTTGCATAGGTACCACATCACAATCAACATAATCAACATATGTAGAGATACTAAAATGCACACGAACAATACGTGTTACCTTAACCTTGTTGCTGTTGTTGAACCATTGGATGTAGTAAGGATGTGGATGTGGTCTTGTGGTGAGAGAAAGCTTCTCCACCATCTCCATGCTAGCCAAGTTGTTGCAGCTCCCTCCGTCTATTATGACGCGCACAGAACGTTCCTTCACAACTCCCTTGGTATGGAACAAATTGTGCCTTTGATTTTGCTCAGCTTGTGTGACCTGCACACTCAAAACATGTTGAGCAACTAAACATTCATACCTGTCAGCGTCTTCAGGAGCCATGTATTGCGTCTCATGATCAGAATCATCACCACCATGTTCCTCACGTGTAATAAGAGCCAAAGTCTCCTCATCATAGTCACTAGCGGACTCATATCCACCACCCTCGGTAGCAATCATCACACGCGGAGATTTCCATTCTCTCGCATAATGACCTCCTCCCTTACAACGACGACAAATAATATCACTTATGTGCCCTGTTGATGCCCTGGAAGAAGAAGAACTCTATGCAAGCCCGGCAAGTGCGCTCTTGGCAGATAATGGTGGTTGTTCCTGTTTTCTTGTATCACGGCTGTAGGAGGCACCTGATTGAGGTGCTGGTGCAGTTGAAGTAGAAGATGCACGCGGTGTCCATGATGAAGGTCGGCCTGCAGAAAAGTTAGTTCGCGCCAATGCTTGTCGATCCTGCACTTCACGTTCGGCTTTAAAAACAAGATGGAATAAACGAGTGATATTAGTATACTCCTTATAGTCTAGAATGGTCTGAATCTCTCTATTTAATCCACCCAGAAAACGTGCAAGCATAGCTTCATTCTCCTCAACAATACCACATCGAATCATGCCAGTTTGTAATTCCTGATAATATTCTTCTACAGAATTGTTTCCTTGTCTTAAACGCTGCAATTTTTGAAGCAATTCACGTTGATAATATGGTGGAACCCAACGCGTACGCATAGCAGTTTTCAAAGCAGCCCAAGTAGTTGGAATAGGATATAATCTACAATGTTCAGACCACCAGACACATGCAAAACTAGTGAAAGCACAAACAGTAGCAGCAACCCGTCTCTCCTCGGGATATTGTAAACATGTTAAACGTTGTTAAGTTTCTAGCTCCCAAGCAAGATATATATCAGGAACATATCTACCCTCAAATGGTGGAATATTCAATTTCAGTTTAGGAATATGGACATCATCTCGTACCTGAGGTGGTGGTGCAGGCCTACCATTACGAATATATACCTGAGGTCGACCAGCTGGTGGTGGTGCTGGTGGCTGCACGTAGTTCGAATTTTGATCAACCTCATCCTCATAATCACCCACATAATCATCCTCCTCCGCATCAGCAGCATGAGCCACAGAAGTATCAATAGCAGCACCAACAGTTTGGCCAGACGCGAGAGGAACACGGCTCGCTCGGCGGAGGTCTGTTTCGCGACGTGGAGGTAGTTGTCGTTGTTGTTGTTGGAGAGGTGCGTTAGGTGCAGCGGGTGGTGGTGGTGGAAGACGCGCGAGCAATTCATTAAACTTGTTATCGAGCTTTGTTTCGAACGTCTTCTCCATGCCATCTATCTTCTCCATGGCCTCTCCAAATCTGTTTAGCACATCTTGCACCTGTCCACTCATCATTTGCTGAAATTTATCATGCAAATCCTTATTCGTCATGTTCTCCCAGTCAGTCTCGTCGGCTTGTGATCCTGGCATGGTTAGCAGCAATAGAAACACACAAGAATATGATCCTATAGACTACTAACAAGAGGTGTGGTGGGTGTCACAAATCCGTGAAGCAAATCTCAAATTCTTACCAGTTCTTACCCAGCAGCAGGTGGTGATCGGCAACCGTTGTAGTCAAAAACTCTCAAAGCTTGGATAGAGCGATTACCAGGGAGAGTCAAACGCACGACGTAGATGTATGTGGAGCTGGGAAGGCTTATAATATGGTAGCAAAAAGGGTCAGCAATAATCAATTCAGAGATGCAAAGTTGAATAAACGCTGAACGACGGTACTGTGCTGGTCCTAGGCTAGACTGTGCTAGAGACGCGAGCCTAGACACCAACAAAATCACGACGCGGCACGAAAACAAGGGAAAAGCACACTCTGGATTTGTTTTTTCGCTTTTTTTTGCGCTGTTTTTTTTTGCACTGTTTTTTTTTGCAAAAATCACTATAATGGCGAGTGTCTCAAAACTCTTCCTAGGTCAAACTGACAGGATGGGCACGAAATTTTTTCGACCAATTTTTTTTTCCGACTGCCCGGACCCAAAAACTGGAAACGGGTCAAAAAAAAACTTCCTATAATGGCACCTGTCTCAAAACACTCAGAAACACCTAAAAATAGGATAGCCAGAAATTTTTTCGAAAAATGCGTTTTCATAATTTTTTGGGCCTAAACGGAGGGTGGTTTCCGGACTCTCTTTTTTTCCCGAAACCTACTCCGGCAGGAAACACGAATCGGAATCTAGATGGATCTCGAAAACAAACCTAATATGACAAGAACTCGGATTGGTGGTGGATATATGGTGGTAGATGGCAGCGGTGGTGGTATATGACAGCTGTGGTGGTATATGGATACGGATTCGAAGCGGTGGCGGATAAGCGGTGGTGGTAGATGGCACGGGCGATGATGATGGTGCGGCGGCGGCGTGACAACTTATGACCAGAACTCGAAACTCTAAAAGACTAGACTCTAAGACCAGCAACTAGACACGACGATGCAACCGCAAATTCAACAAAGCAAAACCCTAAAAAGATTATGCAAAGGCTCAGATTGGTTCGGATATGATGAACTAACCCTAATTTTTTTGTGGCTTTTTCGTGGACTGTAGGTATGAAGAACAGACTCGATCAAAACTACGAAAAACTGTAAAATCTCACCGAGCAACCTGGAAATCTGATACCACTTGATAGAGGCAAAGGTGTCCCGTCTTCCGATGAGATGATGGATATCGCTTTGGTGGAAGTCGACTTTAACGATCCGACTACGAACGTGCAAGGACGTCGCGCCTTAGCAATCGCTAAACCAACTCCGAGAGGTTATTGACCACGCCGGAGCACGATCAACCTGACCACGAGGGTCTGTTTTCTGCGAGCAAACGAAGAACAAGCAAGAAACTAAGATTGCAATCTGTATATTGCGAATATAAGATGAAAGCTTTATTGATCAAGGTGGGGTTCTGTGACGCCTTTGTCTGGTCGTTGAACACAAACGAAGTACGCGAAGTTGCAGCTATGGCGAACTTTAATCTAAACAAAACCCAAAGTCTAAACGGTGCCCTAAGGGCTGTATATATGGAGGAAGAGAGGGGGAATTTCGTGGCCCTTGGTGGAGGGGTCCGAAATCAGCCCTATCTCTTGTTTCCCCACACATACGGACTCTAAAAATAGCCTATACTTATGTATTTCGAAATTACATGGGCCTGGCCCAATAAAAAGGTGACGCAGCACCTATAATAGCCTCTGGACGAAATTTATGAAGTGACATCTTGTATATTTCGCCCAAGGCTTCATGCACTCGTTATGGTGGCTTCAAAGACCTAAAATCATCACTTGTAACTCTGTTCTTGTTCCCCTTGCGCATGCCATCATCTCCATGCTTGTTCTTGCTCCAATGTTCATCCTTCTCCAAGCTAGGACCTTCATTTGTAAGCAAAACAAATGTATCCAATTTAGGCAGCATCATATTCTCATGAACATTAGAATCATTACCAAGAAACGAAAGTACCTGGTAATTTAGTTGGCGTGCGCGAGCTCTAGTAATTGGTCCAGTATGTATAGCAGCAGGGGCTGTGGGTGTAACAATGGTATTGATGTCCTCATCACCCTATTTGTTTAATTATAGATTTTTGTCCATTGATTTCAACTATTGTACAGTTCTTTCAATTTGGGCCCATATTTGCATGTTACCATATTTTCTTTAAGAATCCTACCATTTTCCGCAGCGCATCCTTTGCTATGCAACAGATTATGTAGTGCACAATCTTTCCTTTACATCGATCAAGACTGCACGGATGTCATACTGCACACAAACCATGGATTTAAAATCGTTGCTACTGTAAGACTTGATGAATGTGGTGACTCCTATTTTGGCACTGGCTTTTGGAAAGAAATTTCTATATTTTGTGTACTAAAAGCTGGCACTAAAATTGCACTGCACATAAAAGGGCCTGGTCATAAGATATATGCTAACTTCCCCAACAAAAGGGCCTGTTCAAAGTAAGTTTTCTTTTCAACTATCTGCATGTTGACTTACCCAGCAATGTCAAATGAATTGTGTAGTATTTAGGCAAACAATTGTTATTCCCTTTTCTTACTATATTCCTACCTAATAACTTCTAGTTACCAATACACTTTTCTATTACCCTGTTTTAACTAAATATTCCATGTACTCCCATTTCTATCAGAAAGCGCCGTTGACAAGGAGATTCCGGAGGTGGAGAATTGATGAGGACATGACTACCTTGGATATGACCAAAAATATTGCATAAATGCATATTTTTCACGTGATTTCTAGTGAAAACTATTCAATAATCTATTTATATTATTCAGAACAAAAATACTTCACACACTTTTGTGTTTTGTCTAATTGCAGGTGTATGAGACATTTGTACAATCCACATATGAAGATAAGGGAAAAGGAGAAGTTTAGGTTCTGTCCAAAAAATCCTCTCACGTCACTTTTGGGACAAGAGAAGATAGAGTCCAAGTCTCTCATGTTCTGGATTCAGATTCGAACTGCACAGACATACCTGACTCAAAACATCAACAAATTTTTCATACAGACTCCGAATTGGGTGATTCCTTTTTTGTTGGAAAGTAGATTTCGTGCTTTTTCCAACCCAATTGGAATCACCTTCAAATTCATCCGGTGCATTGAGATATCGACGAAACAATCTGACGCTGCAAAAGAATCCGAGTCAAACAACAAGTCCAAAGGTGTTGCACCACCTCCACTTGGGCCCATGAGCCTTGTATGACCTAGGGTTAGTTTTAGGCTACCTTGGGACGTCCTTGCACCTCCTTGGCCGCCACCCCTTGCTCCTATATAAGTAAATCCATCTAGTAGCTTTTTCCTTGGGATTTGTTTAGTTAAAAGTTAGCCATTGCAACTTCGTGTACTTCGTTTGTCTCCAACGACCAGACAAAGACCGCTTTCGGATCCCCACCTTTATCAATACTTCATCTATATTCGCAATATTCAGATTGCATTATCATATTCTTGCGTGTTCTTCGATTGTGTGCAGGAATAGACCTTCGTGGTCAGACTGATCGTGCTTCTAGCATCGTCAGTAACCTCGGGAGATTGGTTTAGCGATTGCTAAGGCGCAACGTCGTGCACGTTTGTAATTGGATCGTCAAAGTCGTCTCCACCAAATCGATAGTTATCATCTCATCGAAACATCGGGACACCCTCGCCTCTATCAAGTGGTATCATAGCCAGGTTGCTTGGTGAGAATTTCCAGTTTTTCCTAGATTAGATTTATTTTCTTACCTATTGTCCAAGAAAAAGCCACAAAAAGTTAGATCTATTCATCCTTTGTCCAAGCCAGTCTGAGCCTTTGCAATTTTCTTTTCATTGCTTGCATAGTTGAATTATCAGTTGCATCGTCGTGTCGAGTTGCTGGTCTTAGTGTCTAGTTCGTTTAGAGTTTCGAGTTCTGTTCACATTAGTCACGCCGCCGCTGCATCATTATCCCTTCCGCTGTCCACCACCCATCCATCAATTTCCTCCACGTGCTACCCACCGTTCATTGTCATAATCATAGTTGAGATCATTCCGATCTTCCATTGATCCAATCTACATCTTATCTAGTTTGTTTTGGAAAGAGGGAGAGAGAAAAACAACGAGAGAAAAAAAAGAAAATTAAAAAAGTGTGAGAAAAAAAAGAGGAGAACAAAAAACAAAATTTGGATCTATCTAGACTCAATCTCGTAGTTGAATTCGGATTGGAATATGTTTTGTGCACTGTTCAGTAAAACAGGCATAACTTCCTCATACGAAGTCCGTTTTGGCTCCGCGAGTACTCAAATGAAAGCTAGCGACGAGCCGCATCTAAATAGTTTCAGATGCTATTTTAATATTTGGCACCTCAAAATCGACTTCTAAATATGTCTTTTTGCCCTCCGAAGTTCACGAACACAGCTTATTCCAGTTTTTAGGCCAGTTTTAGAGTTTTTTGACTCATCATATCAACTCGGAATAGAGTGATTCCTTTTGCGTTTGAAAGCTTGAATCAATACCATTCTTGAAAAATTATCAAAAAATTGACACAAACTTCTCAGAGGAAAGTTGGAGAGAAAGTTGTTCTATATCCTGCTTGGCAGTTGTTTTTCATCATTATCTTTACTGCCGTTGTGATCCTGACTTATATCTTGTTGTCCAGAGCTACTTAGCATCCTTCATTGATGCTAGTTGTGCTACGCCTTGATCTCATCAGTGTTCTAGGCTTGCGTCTCTAGTCCGGTCTAGAGTAGGACCAATACAGTACCGTCGTTGAGCGTTTATTCAACATTGCATCTTCGAATTGATTATTGCTAATCTTTTGCTACCATATATAGCCAACCCAGCTCCACATATTTCTACACCGTGTATACGTACGTTCCCCTGACAATCGCTTTACTCAATCTTCATAGTTATTTGACACCGCTGGTTGCCGATCACCACCTGTTGCATGGTAAGAACTTGTAAGATATTGAGATTTGCTATACTATGAGCATTTTGCCACCACTTCCAAGTAGTTCATAGGAACATTTTTTTGGATTCTGTTTCTTGTTTCTACTAATCATGATAGGATCCAGAGTTAATTCATGGGCTTTGTCGATCGTGGGAGACGTGTCACCACCTTTGCAAATACCACCACTGTCACAAGAGGTACACAAACATCCAAATGCACATGACCAGCTTAATGTATCTATACCACCATTTAATGGCCATTTTAGACCTGCTTTATATATTGAATGGGAGTTCAACATAAAAAATATATTTGCTTCCCATAATTTTGATTAACATAAAAAGGTTAAGGTTGCGGTTTGTTCTTTCACTGGTTATGCTTTGGTTTGGTGGAGTGAATATTGTCGGTTACACCCTGATTATATACCTACTACTTGGGATGATTTGAAACTTGCCGTGTGGCATACTTTCGTTCCCGCTTATTATACTTGCGACATGATTAAGAAGTTGCAACATTTAAAACAAGGTAGTGACACTGTAACAAAATATTATGATGATTTACAAACTACCTTGTTGCATTCCTCTTTAGAAGAAAGTGAAGATGATTTTATGGATAGATTTTGGGGAGGATTAAACCATGATATTCAAGAGATATTAGTTCATGAAGAGTGTTATCCTATGGACCATTTGTTTCGTCTTGTTTGCAAAGCTGAACAGGAAATAAAACGACATGTTGCCCACGAGGAGAACAAGCGCATGGTGCACATTCCAAGACTTGATATGACTGTTCCTTCAACTACTAGGCATACTATGATAACCACATCCATTGTTGTGAGGACTACATCACCTCCACCATGTGACACATCGCCCCCGAGAGTCGCTACATCATCTGACTTGATCATAAGAGGTAATGACAGAGGTACTGATCTTTCTTCTCTACATGAGAATGATGAATGCCTTGTCAATTTGAATGCACCATCTGATGAGCTACCTACTACTTTGATCGTGCCACCTATTTTAGAGGACTATGTTGATGATTTGACTTTGCCATGTGATCCAACAGCTGAAATACCAACAATTTTGAGTGCACCAATTGAATTAACTGTTGATGCAAAAGAACCAATGTTTAATCTTTTTGATATGACCTCTAATCTTGGTGATGATTCTGTGTCCAATTAATTATTGCATGTTTGCTTATTTAAGCATGTTGACGCATGTAAATTTGATGGAAGTAAGATTTATTCACCAATGTTGGGATGGTTTAATGATGAATATTGTCAATCTTTTGATTTGAATAAGAGCTACACTTATATGTGCAAACTGAGTTGCAATACTTTCATGCCTTCTACTTATGATAATATTTTGGCTTTATATTTTATGATCTATGAAAGTTACTCATGTATACATGTGTCATATGCGCAAAAATCAAGGGAAGTAAAAATGGATGACATATACATATACAACATGTACACCTTGTCTGTTTTGTTAGCCACATTTCAGATTAAGCAACGCCGAGGTCGACTTTGTTTTCAAGAAGGGAAGGATGATGAGTACATGACTACCTTGGATACGACCAAAAATATTGCATACATGCATATGTTTCAGGTGATTTCTAGTGCAAACTATTCAATAATCTATTTATGTTATCCAGAACAAAAATACTTCACACTTTTGTGTTTTGTCTAATTGCAGGTGTATGAGACATTTGTACAATCCACAAATGAAGATGAGGGAAAATGACAAGTTTAGGTTCTGTTCAAAAAATCCTCTCACGTCACTTTTGGGCCAAGAGAAGATAGAGTCCAAGTCTCTCACGTTCTGGATTCAGATTCGGACTACACAGACATACCTGACTCAAAACGTCAACAACTTTTTCATACGGACTCCGAATTGGGTGATTCTTTTTTTGTTGGAAACTAGATTTCATGCTCTTTCCAACCCAATGGGAATCACCTTGAAATTAGTCGAGAGCATTGAGATATCAACGAAACAATCTGACGCTACAGCAGAATCCGAGTCAAACAACAAGTCCAAAGGTGTTGCACCACCTCCACTTGGACCCATGAGCCTTGTGATGAGGACATCAATACAATTGTTACACCCACAGCCCCTGCTGCTATACATACTGGACCAATTACTAGAGCTCGTGCACGCCAACTAAATTACCAGGTACTTTCGTTTCTTGGTAATGATTTTAATGTTCATGAGAATATGATGCTGCCTAAATTGGATACATTTGTTTTGCTTACAAATGAAGGGCCTAGCTTGGAGAAGGATGAACATTGGAGCAAGAACAAGCATGGAGATGATGGCATGCGCAAGGGGAACAAGAACGGAGTTACAAGTGATGATTTCAGGACTTTGAAGCCACCATAATGGGTGCATGAAGCCTTGGACGAAATATACAAGATGCCACTTCATAAATTTCGTCCCGAGGCTATTTTAGGTGCTGCGTCACCTTATTATTGGGCCAGGCCCATGTAATTTCGAAATACATAAGTATAGGCTATTTTCAGAGTCCGTATGGGTGGGGAAACAAGAGATAGGGTTGATTTCGGACCCCTCCACCAAGGGCCACGAAATTCCCCCCCTCTTCCTCCATATATACAGCCCTTAGGGCATCGTTTAGACTTTGAGGATTTGTTTAGTTAAAAGTTAGCCATTGCAACTTCGTGTACTTTGTTTGTGTCCAACGACCAGACCAAGACCGCTTACGGATCCCCACCTTGATAAATAAAGCTTTCATCTTATATTCGCAATATCCAGATTGCAATCTCAGTTTCTTGCTTGTTCTTCGTTTGCTCGCAGGAAACAGACCCTCGTGGTCAGGTTGATCGTGCTCCGGCGTGGTCAATAACCTCTCGGAGTTGGTTTAGCGATTGCTAAGGCGCGACGTCCTCGCACGTTCGTAGTCGGATCGTCAAAGTCGACTTCCACCAAAGCGAAATCCACCATCTCATCGAAAGACGGGACACCTTTGCCTCTATCAAGTGGTATCAGATTTCCAGGTTGCTCGGTGAGATTTTACAGTTTTTCGTAGTTTAGATCGAGTCTGTTCTTCATACCTACAGTCCACGAAAAAGCCACAAAAAAAATTAGGGTTAGTTCATCATATCCGAACCAATCTGAGCCTTTGCATAATCTTTTTAGGGTTTTTCTTTGTTGAATTTGCGATTGCATCGTCGTGTCTAGTTGCTGGTCTTAGAGTCTAGTCTTTTAGAGTTTCGAGTTCTGGTCATAAGTTGTCACGCCGCCGCCGCACCATCATCATCGCCCCTGCCATCTACCACCACCGCTCCGAATCCGTATCCATATACCACCACCAATCCGTGTCCATATACCACCACCGATCCATATCCATATACTACCACCGCTACCACCACTGCTGCCATATACCACCACCATATATCCACCACCAATCCGAGTTCCTTGCTTATTAGGGTTGTTTTCGAGATCCATCTAGATTCCGATTCGTGTTTCCTTGCCGGGTAGCCACGCTCCGTTTAGGCCCAAAATTTTTCGAAAACGCATTTTTCGAAAAAATTTCTGGCTATCCTATTTTTAGGTGTTTCTGAGTGTTTTGAGACAGGTGCCATTATAGGAAGTTTTTTTTGACCCGTTTCCAGTTTTTGGGTCCGGGCAGTCGAAAAAAAAAATTGGTCGAAAAAATTTCGTGCCCATCCTGTCAGTTTGAGCTAGGAAGAGTTTTGAGACACTCGCCATTATAGTGATTTTTCGCAAAAAAAAATGCAGCGCAGAAAAAAAAGAGCGCAAAAAAAAGAGCGAAAAAAAAAATTCAGAGTGTGCTTTTCCCTTGTTTACGTGTCGCGCCGTGATTTTGTTGGTGTTCTAGGCTCGCGTCTCTAACACAGTCTAGCCTAGGACCAGCACAGTACCGTCGTTGAGCGTTTATTCAACTTTGCATCTCTGAATTGATTATTGCTGACCCTTTTTGCTACCATAGTATAAGCCTTCCCAGCTCCACATACATCTACGTCGTGCGTTTGACTCTCCCTGGTAATCGCTCTATCCAAGCTTTGAGAGTTTTGACTACAACGGTTGCCGATCACCGCCTGTTGCTGGGTAAGAACTGGTAAGAATTTGAGTTTTGCTTGACGAATTTGTGACACCCACCACCACCACTTGTTCGTAGTCTGTAGGATCATATTCTTGTGTGTTTCTATTGCTGCTAACCATGCCAGGATCACAAGCCGACGAGATTGACTGGGAGAATTTATCGAACAAGGAGCTTCATGATAAGTTTCAGCAAATGATGACTGAACAGGTGCAAGATGTGCTGAACAATTTTGAAGAGGCCATGGAGAAGATCACTGGCCTTGAGAAGACGTTCGAAACAAAGCTCGACAACAGATTTAATGAATTGCTCGCGCGTCTTCCACCACCACCACCCGCTGCACCTAACGCACCTCTCCAACAACAACAACAACGACTACCTCCACGTCGCGAAATAGACCTTCGCCGAGCGAGCCGTGTTCCTCTTGCGTTTGGCCAAACTGTTGGTGCTGCTGTTGATACTTCTGTGGCTCCTGCTACTGCTGTTGCTGGTACCCAGGAGGATGATGAGTATGCGGGCGATTATGAGGATGAGGTTGATCAAAATCAGATCTACGAGCAGCCACCAGCACCACCACCAGCAGGTCGACCTCAGGTATATATTCGTAATGGTAGGCCTGCACCACCACCTCAGGTACGAAATGATGTCCATATTCCTAAACTGAAATTGAATATTCCACCATTTGAGGGTAGATATGTTCCTGATATATATCTTACTTGGGAGTTAGAAACTGAACAACGATTTACATGTTTACAATATCCTGAGGAGAGAAGAGTTGCTGCTGCTGTTTGTGCTTTCTCTAGTTTTGCATGTGTATGGTGGTCTGAACATTGTAGATTGTATCCTATTCCAACTACTTGGGCTGCTTTGAAAACTGCTATGCGTACGCGTTGGGTTCCACCATATTATCAACGTGAATTGCTTCAAAAATTACAGCGCTTAAGACAAGGAAAAAATTCTGTAGAAGAATATTATCAGGAATTACAAACTGGCATGATTAGATGTGGTATTGTTAAGGAGAATGAAGCTATGCTTGCACGTTTTCTGGGTGGATTAAATAGAGAGATTCAGACCATTCTAGACTATAAGGAGTATACTAATATGATGAGGACATCAATACAATTGTTACACCCACAGCCCCTGCTGCTATACATACTGGACCAATTACTAGAGCTCGTGCACGCCAACTAAATTACCAGGTACTTTCGTTTCTTGGTAATGATTCTAATGTTCATGAGAATATGATGCTGCCTAAATTGGATACATTTGTTTTGCTTACAAATGAAGGGCCTAGCTTGGAGAAGGATGAACATTGGAGCAAGAACAAGCATGGAGATGATGGCATGCGCAAGGGGAACAAGAACGGAGTTACAAGTGATGATTTCAGGACTTTGAAGCCACCATAATGGGTGCATGAAGCCTTGGACGAAATATACAAGATGCCACTTCATAAATTTCGTCCCGAGGCTATTTTAGGTGTTGCGTCACCTTATTATTGGACCAGGCCCATGTAATTTCGAAATACATAAGTATAGGCTATTTTTAGAGTCCGTATGTGTGGGGAAACAAGAGATAGGGTTGATTTCGGACCCCTCCACCAAGGGCCACGAAATTCCCCCCTCTTCCTCCATATATACAGCCCTTAGGGCATCGTTTAGACTTTAGGGTTTTGTTTAGATTAAAAGTTCGCCATAGCTGCAACTTCGCGTACTTCGTTTGTGTTCAACGACCAGACAATGATGAGGACATGACTATCTTGGATATGACCAAAAATATTGCATATATGCATATTTGTCAGGTGATTTCTAGTGCAAACTATTCAATAATCTATTTATGTTATCCAGAACAAAAATACTTCACACACTTTTGTGTTTTGTCTAATTGCAGGTGTATGGGACATTTGTACAATCCACATATGAAGATAAGGAAGAAAGAGATGTTTATTTGCTGTCCAAAAAGTTCTCTCACGTCACTTTTGGCCCAAGAGAAGATAGAGTCCAAGTCTCTCACGTTCTGGATTCAGATTCGGACTGCACAGACATACCTGACTCAAAACGCACACAAGTTTTTCATACGGACTCCGAATTGGGTGATTCTTTTTTTGTTGGAAACTAGATTTCGTGCACTTTCCAACCCAATTGGAATCACCTTCAAATTCGTCCGGAGCGTTGAGTTGTGGACGAAACAATCTGATGCTGCAGCAGAATCCGAGTGAAACTACAAGTCCAAAGGTGTTACATCAACTCCACTTGGGCCCATTGGCCTTGTACGACCTAGATTTAGTTTTAGGCTGCCTTGGGACGTCCTCCCACCTCCTTGGCCGCCACCCCTTGCTCCTATATAAGTAGATCCATCTAGTAGCTTTTCCTTGGGATTTGTTTAGTTAAAAGTTAGCCATTGCAACTTCGTGTACTTCGTTTGTGTCCAACGACCAGACCAAGACCGCTTACGGATCCCCACCCTTATCAATACTTCATATATACTCGCAATATTCAGATTGCTTTTATCATATTCTTGCTTGTTCTTCGATTGCTTGCAGGAATAGATCTTCGTGGTCAGGTTGATTGTGCTCCAGCGTGGTCAATAACCTTTCGGAGTTGGTTTAGCGATTGCTAAGGCGCAACGTCGTGCACGTTTGTAGTCGGATCGTCAAAGTCATCTTCACCAAATCGATAGTTATCATCTCATCGAAAGATCGGGACACCCCCGCCTCTATCAACATACCGTACCAATCCAGAGGAGACGAAGGAGATTATGCGTCAAGTACAAGAGCTTCTCGACAAAGGTTATATACGCGAATCCCTTAGTCCTTGTGCTGTTCCTATTATTCTAGTGCCGAAAAAGGATGGTACATCACGTATGTGTGTTGATTGTAGAGGCATTAATAATATTACTATTCGTTATCGTCATCCTATTCCTAGGCTAGATGATATGCTTGATGAATTGAGTGGCTCTACAATATTCTCCAAAGTTGATTTGCGTAGTGGCTACCATCAAATTCGTATGAAATTGGGAGATGAATGGAAAACAGCATTTAAAACTAAGTTTGGATTATATGAGTGGTTAGTCATGCCTTTTGGATTAACTAATGCACCTAGTACTTTCATGAGATTAATGAACGAAGTTTTACGTGCTTTCATTGGACGATTTGTGGTAGTTTACTTTGATGACATATTGATTTATAGCAGATCTTTGGAGGAACATTTGGAACATTTACGTGCTGTTTTTATTGCTCTACGTCATGCACGTTTGTTTGGTAACCTTGGGAAGTGCACCTTTTGCACCGACCGAGTATCTTTTCTTGGCTATGTTGTTACTCCACAGGGAATTGAAGTTGATAAAGCCAAGATTGAAGCTATTGAGAGTTGGCCGCAGCCCAAAACGGTCACACAAGTGAGGAGTTTTCTTGGCCTCGCTGGATTCTATAGGCGTTTTGTGAGAGATTTCAGCACCATTGCTGCACCTCTCAATGAGCTTACAAAGAAAGATGTGCCTTTTCTTTGGGGTACCGCACAGGAAGAAGCCTTCACGGTATTGAAAGATAAGTTGACACTTGCTCCTTTACTCCAACTTCCTGATTTTAATAAGACTTTTGAGCTTGAATGTGATGCTAGTGGAATTGGATTAGGAGGTGTGTTATTACAAGATGGCAAACCTGTTGCATACTTTTCTGAAAAATTCAGTGGGCCTAGTCTGAATTATTCTACTTATGATAAAGAATTATATGCTCTTGTTCGGACTTTAGAAACATGGCAACATTATTTATGGCCCAAAGAATTTGTTATACATTCTGATCATGAATCTTTGAAACATATTAAAAGTCAAGCTAAACTGAATCGTAGACATGCTAAATGGGTTGAATTCATTGAGACTTTCCCTTATGTCATTAAACACAAGAAGGGAAAAGAAAATGTTATTGCTGATGCATTGTCTCGTCGCTATACTATGCTTTCACAACTTGACTTCAAAATATTTGGTATGGAGACCATCAAAGATCAATATGTGCATGATGCTGATTTTAAAGATGTAATGCAGAATTGTAAAGAAGGAAGAATGTGGAACAAGTTTGTCGTTAACGATGGATTTGTGTTTCGTGCTAACAAGCTATGCATTCCAGCTAGCTCCATTCGTCTTTTGTTGTTGCAGGAGGCGCATGGAGGAGGATTAATGGGACACTTTGGCGTGAAGAAGACGGAGGACGTACTTGCTACACATTTCTTTTGGCCAAAGATGAGACGGGATGTTGAGCGTTTTATTGCTCGATGCACTACATGTCAAAAAGCTAAGTCACGACTCAATCCTCATGGTTTATATATGCCTTTGCCTGTACCTAGTGTTCCTTGGGAGGATATATCTATAGACTTTGTTTTAGGTTTACCTCGAACAAAGAAGGGGAGGGATAGCATATTTGTTGTCGTGGATAGATTCTCGAAAATGGCACACTTTATACCATGTCATAAAAGCGATGATGCTGTTAATGTTGCTGATTTGTTCTTTCGTGAAATTATTCGCTTGCATGGTGTGCCAAATACTATTGTTTCAGATCGTGATACTAAATTTCTTAGCCACTTTTGGAGATGTTTATGGGCTAAGTTGGGGACTAAACTGCTTTTTAGTACTACTTGTCACCCCCAAACTGATGGACAAACTGAAGTAGTCAATAGAACGTTGTCTACTATGCTTAGGGCTGTTTTGAAGAATAATAAGAAAATGTGGGAGGAATGCTTGCCTCATATTGAATTTGCTTATAATCGTTCATTGCATTCTACTACTAAGATGTGCCCTTTTGAAGTTGTGTATGGTTTCCTACCTCGTGCACCTATTGATTTGTTGCCTCTTCCATCTTCGGAGAAGGTTAGTTTTGATGCTAAACAACGTGCTGAATTGATTTTAAAAATGCATGAGTTAAATAAGGAAAACATTGAGCGTATGAATGCTAAATATAAACTTGCTGGAGATAAGGGTAGAAAACATGTTGTGTTTGCACCTGGAGATCTTGTTTGGTTACATTTGCGTAAGGATAGATTTCCTGATTTTCGCAAATCAAAGTTAATGCCACGTGCTGATGGTCCCTTTAAGGTGTTAGAGAAAATAAATGATAATGCATATAAACTTGAGCTGCCTGCAGATTTTGGGGTTAGTCCCACTTTTAACATTGCAGATTTGAAGCCTTATTTGGGTGAGGAAGATGAACTTCCGTCGAGGACGACTTCATTTCAAGAAGGTGAGGATGATGAGGACATCAATACAATTGTTACACCCACAGCCCCTGCTGCTATACATACTGGACCAATTACTAGAGCTCGTGCACGCCAACTAAATTACCAGGTACTTTCGTTTCTTGGTAATGATTTTAATGTTCATGAGAATATGATGCTGCCTAAATTGGATACATTTGTTTTGCTTACAAATGAAGGGCCTAGCTTGGAGAAGGATGAACATTGGAGCAAGAACAAGCATGGAGATGATGGCATGCGCAAGGGGAACAAGAACGGAGTTACAAGTGATGATTTCAGGACTTTGAAGCCACCATAATGGGTGCATGAAGCCTTGGACGAAATATACAAGATGCCACTTCATAAATTTCGTCCCGAGGCTATTTTAGGTGCTGCGTCACTTTATTATTGGGCCAGGCCCATGTAATTTCGAAATACATAAGTATAGGCTATTTTTAGAGTCCGTATGAGTGGGGAAACAAGAGATAGGGTTGATTTCGGACCCCTCCACCAAGGGCCACGAAATTCCCCCCCTCTTCCTCCATATATACAGCCCTTAGGGCATCGTTTAGACTTTGGGGATTTGTTTAGTTAAAAGTTAGCCATTGCAACTTCGTGTACTTTGTTTGTGTCCAACGACCAGACCAAGACCGCTTACGGATCCCCACCTTGATCAATAAAGCTTTCATCTTATATTCGCAATATCCAGATTGCAATCTCAGTTTCTTGCTTGTTCTTCGTTTGCTCGCAGGAAACAGACCCTCGTGGTCAGGTTGATCGTGCTCCGGCGTGGTCAATAACCTCTCGGAGTTGGTTTAGCGATTGCTAAGGCGCGACGTCCTCGCACGTTCGTAGTCGGATCGTCAAAGTCGACTTCCACCAAAGCGAAATCCACCATCTCATCGAAAGACGGGACACCTTTGCCTCTATCACCTTGTACGACCTAGGGTTAGTGAAATCACTAATTAAGGAGTACCCGTTGCAAAGAACACTCCACTTTCCCAGGTTGCAACAAGCGGCATACATGCAGCATGCCCCTTGTCGCAACATGGGAGTTTTCCCTTTTTTCGTAGATCCGTTTATTAAAAACATTTTATCTTTTAAACTGTGCATCCAAATCTCGAACCGTTTTCATCGTTGGATTCCTCGCGCAAGATCTTCAAAACTAGATCCCATGTTGATAGGTTTTGATGAACTTTCTTTTCATGAAAAAAACTAGAAGAAAAAAACCGGTCGAAAAACCGAACCGGGAGTATGGTTTTTTTCCCTTTCCGAAAGAGGCACGCCCGTGCCTCTCATGAAATCACACCCGTGCCTCTTGTGGAAGCAAAACCGTGACTCTCATGGATGGAAAAAAACCAGAAAACGCGTTTTTTCCGTTTCCGAGAGGCACGACCATGACTCTCGCGAAAGCACAACCGTGCCTCTCGCGAAAGCAAAACCGTGACTCTCGCGAAAGAAAAAAAACAGAAAACGTGTATTTTTTCCCTTTCTAAGTGGCACGGCATGACTCTCACGAAAGCACAACTGTGCCTCTCACAAGCAAAACCGTAACTCTCGTGAAAGAAAAAAAAATAGAAAACGGGTTTTGTTTTTCCCTTTCCGAGAGGCACGGCCATGACTCTCGCGAAAGCACAACCGTGCCTCTCGCGGAAGCAAAACCGTGACTCTCGCGAAAGAAAAAATACAGAAAACACATTTTTTTTCCCATTTCCGAAAGGCACGGCCGTGACTCTCACTAAAGCACAACAGTGCCTCTTGCGAAAAAAAACTGTGACTTTCGCGAAAGGAAAAAAAAGAAAACACGTTTTTTTTCGTGCAAAAAAATTCGAATTTTTTTGATCAAAAAGCTAAGGAAGACCGGAAGAAAACCAAAATGTCGAAAAAACCAGGAAAAAACCATTTAAAAAGCAGAAAACGCGCGCAGAAAAATAAAAAAATAAAATTCAGAGGGAACGTCCAGAGCGCGACACATGGCGAATGGCTGAGAGCGCGCCAAGTGGCACTGATCGTTGCGAGGCTCCCGAAGGAGCGCTCGTTAACTAGTTGCTCCCTAGTTTTAGGCTGCCTTGGGACGTCCTTCCACCTCCTTGGCCGCCACCCCTTGCTCCTATATAAGTAGATCCATGTAGTAGCTTTTTCCTTGGGATTTGTTTAGTTAAAAGTTAGCCATTGCAACTTCGTGTACTACATTTTTGTCCAACGACCAGACCAAGACCGCTTTCGGATCCCCACCTTTATCAATACTTCATCTATATTCACAATATTCAGATTGCATTATCATATTCTTTCTTGTTGTTCGATTGCGTGCAGGAATAGACCTTCGTGGTCAGGCTGATCGTGCTTCCAGCATCGTCAGTAACCTCGGGAGATTGGTTTAGGGATTGCTAAGGCGCAACATCGTGCACATTTGTAGTCGGATCGTCAAAGTAGTCTCCACCAAATCGATAGCTATCATCTCATCGAAACATCGGGACACCCTCGCCTCTATCAAGAATGGGGCTGCCAACAAGACGAGGCAGGGCGAGCTAGAACCGCAAGCGACTCCAGCAGGCCTAGACTTCATCAGTAGCCTCCTCGATGATATGTTGTACTACGATTTCTGAAGGATTCTTTTGGAGGATTTCAGTACATACATGTTCCACCCCACCCCACCCCATATTGGTTGCTTGATCCACACGGTTACAATCAATAAGCATTTCTCATTTGGATTCATCTGTAGTAGTTTTCTTAGGGAACTTTTCATCCACTTCAACCTCTTGCGAAGAAGGCTACATTTTTATAGAATGTAATCAAATGCCCATGTTAATCATGTCAGATCAAAGATGGCATGTTAGTGCATTTTACAAATCCTGCAAACCGAATAGGCATGTCGTAATGTTCAAAACTGCATGTAAGCACTAACACGTTTTCTTCTTTTGCATATAAGATTAGGTCTAGTGGTGGATAATGTGATATAATATAAAAATCACGTCAAATGCCTAGATCAGCATCTCTCAGAAATTACTTTGAACTCCTACCGAGGGACCTTACCAGAGATTATATTCGCCAGGTTCTTTGTTCTCAGAGCAAGGGTGCTGAATGAAATGAGGTTTGCCCTACATTTATTTCACAAAAATGAATGGTCTTTTGATCAGCGCCGGCACCTGTGGCAGAATGGAATAGGCTCCAAAAATGCTGAATTTCATTTTGGAACTTCAGATGACAGAGTAATCGGGAGTCATCGTGTCAACCCTATACATGACTTCTCAGTGGCTGACCCCTTTGCAAAAATTGTGAGGTTTCAAAACTATACTTAGAAGTGGTAATATTAGTTTGAACCTCTTTGATATCCATGTTCAGCAGATCAACGCGAGCATTTGCAGCTGATGAGCTGAATTTCATTTATAATATCAGTTTGAACCTTATAATCTTCAAATTTGAGCCATATAACTCTAGAATTTGAACCTTCTAATATTTCGAGCTTTTGTGGTACAATCGTTGAAATGGCATCGTATGAGACCCGTATATTGGTAGCACTATTTTGACCTTAATATGCAATGATCTTAGATTTTATTAACGATTCTCGAATCTGTTTACCTTGTTGATCTCAGAGCACACGATCTGTATAGCTAACTCGACTGCGGTCTTCGACATTATTGCACACAGTTGGGTTCTTCCACCGTGTGCCCTGTAGAGCGCAGAATTAATTATCGCAGTCAAGTGCCCATCATCACCCTTCTGTGTAACTTTGACCTTATCACCCACGGGTAAACTTATGACCGAAGTCATTCCACAAACTTTGTTTTTACAAAGCTTTTTGCCAATAAACACCCACGATTTGTCCCTCTTCTAGCCGACGCGTGGCCAAACTAGTCGGGCGGGAACCTTGCGCGGTAAACTGCGTGGTAGTGCCAGAACAGGCTCACCGACGATACATTTGGCGCCTCTTCGAGCCCACACGTGTGGTGCGGTGTTGTCAAGCGTGCACTGGAATCATCCGCTATGAACGCCCTTACAAGATGTGATGATTACAGGCCGGCCGACCCCCATTTATTACAGTGGCCAACCTTTTGATCACGCCCCACCATTGCAAGAAGCACACCCACCACGAGAAATTCTTAGAGGGTATCCTACGCGGCTCCAATAGCGCTCCAAGAGGCTGTCGACGACGAGAAGTAGTTCACCATGTGTGCCGTGGTCGACACCCACAGAAGGTTCATGGACCTCTCGGTGGTGTACACCAACGACCCTGTTTGGGTGGAGCACTCCATCCACATCATGGAGCTGTTGCTTGCCGAGGAGAAGTACAAGGTGGTCGGGTTTGACCTCGAGTACACCTGCGCTCGTGCCGGGTCTCATCCCAAGGTCACCGTCGCCCAGATGTGCATCTGCCACCACGTCCTTGTCTACCACTACTGCCTGGCCACAAGGCCTTGCGAGCGTTTTGCTAGGTTTGTCAATAGCCCCCACTACATGTTCTCTATGGTGGACATCACCAATGATGTAAAGGTGCTCGAGAATTCGGGCATCGCCTGCCAGAATCTTGTCAACATCTAGGGCCAATACAAGATCTAGGGCAGCAAGGAGCATGAGAAGGACTCACTGGTTCACCTTGCCGAGGCCATCATCGACCCCTACTATAGAGACATGAAGGATTCGTGCAACAAGGACAAGCGCGCCTGGCACTCGGCCTGGATGGAGAAACTCGACAAAGCTCACGTCGTGTACGTTCCTGAGCTACGACATGTACAGGCGGATCTTTGTCATGAGGAAGTGCCTCCTTCTCCAAAACGACCAGGGATCCAGCCGGAAGCAGAGCAATGGCAAGCATCATCGCAACAATAAGTGGATGATTAGATCCTCGTTTCTCCTCCTTTAGTATGCATGTAATTGCTTACTTTGGTGTGTGGAAATGTTATGTGTGTAGTCACTTGTGTAATTGTATCCTTAATTTCGTTATGCAATGTTGTCTTTTTAAGTATATATGTTGGCGCTCTGTAGACAGATCGTAGATGTTGTGCGGACAAAGAAAATCACATCGCACACAGACTAAACAACGGAACCCGTTGGTGATGTTTTCATCAATCACTCACAATTGTATACCAGCAATCGTTTGCTCACAACACACACGACTTGTTAGCAGTAATCATCTCCATTGTTATCGTTCTTCGCACACGTTTCCAATTACAGACCTGTTTGTCGCGTATCACACACATCTTGTTAAGTTGAACCATTTCTGTTTCATGTCTCAACGCAGACAGTTCATCCGGGTGAACCGCATGCCGTATATCGCACACACCTTGATCTAGCTGACCATTTCTTTTGTGTTGCCTAATCACAACTGTTCATCTGAGTGAACCATATGTTGTATATCGCACACAACTTCATCTGGCTGCTTGTTTCTTTTGGTCCTCCTCATCGCAAACAGTTATTTGAGTTGAACCATATGCCCCGCATTGCACACGCAACTAAAATCTGAACCGTGTTTGGTGCATCCTCCATCACAAATGTTTTGCACCTTTTTTGACGGTTGTTACACCACTGTTTGCGATTATGGCATCGCACATAGTTTTGTCGAGGGATCTCTGATTGTAGTGTCGCGTTAGCAGCATCCTGCAGTAGTGGTTAGAACCGTAGATGCCCGATCTTTCATGATTTGGAGGTAATCCTACGAGGAACACGAAGAACACAAGGGGAAACACGAGAGAAATCACTCAAACCACCAAGATTCGATTACACATGTGCTAGATCCTTGAAACACAAAGAGATACAACATCCACGATCAACAAGGGACAATACAAGTAGCATGTTCTAATCCATGAGGAGGTCTTGAGGGGTCTTCCCGTGAGGGGTCTTGAATCCACTTGGGGGATCTTGTCCGTAGAGGTCGTGAACTCCGACGGAGAAGGGGATCAAGTGGACAGCAAAGCTTCTCTAATGAGCTACTACTTTGCTAATCCTAGAAAGAGGGGTGAGGATAAGTATATATAGTCTAAGTGGAGGAAGGGGTACATGGGCTTCGACCCAACACGCGGTCAACACACAGGTGTTGGATGTCCGACAGTTACCGGTCGTCCGGTGCCTCGCGAGGGTCCGGATGTCCGGTACTTGTCGGAAGTCCAACGTTTTGGCTCGGGATGGTCGGTCTTGGATTTCCTGCCTGCGTCGGACGTTCGGGGCATCGGTCGTTCGGTGGTCTCCATACTTCTGACGTTTTGGTTCGAGGATGGTGGCGCTAGTCGTCCAGAGGGGCTCCAGGCATTGGATGTCCGACAGGCCTCGGTCGTCCGGTGCCTGGAGATTTCCTAGCAGCTCTTATTTTGTTCCTTGTACTTGGTTTCCTCGCCATCTTGCCCGTTGGGTGTAGCTGATACGTGGCCTTCCTCCAAATATCTGATCACACATAGCGTCTCCGCTTGGGGTAGTAGACATGTCTCATGTGTAGAGAGTGGTAGTTCGGAGACGGGCGAGTTCACCTTATCTTCGATAGCCTTTGCTCGAGCTCTTGTCATTGGTCCAACTGGTGTCGTGGGAGATGTAGGTAGGTCCATGGGGATGACTTTGGAATGCTCCGCATCATTTTATATCATCAACGCTTTTGTAATCATAAGCTGCATTTTTGATTCTTCGCATAATCTTTATATAATCTTGGAGTACGCTTTTGGTGCTAATATTATGTTCTATGCTCAATGAAGAGTTTGTCCATGGGTACCCTACCAACACCTTACGTATCAGTACGTGGTGTTTTGATCTGAACATGGTTATCGGCTTGCTGCGATGCTTTCTATGTCTGGATAATTTGTATATACAGGTGATGATATCAAGCACATTGATGTACTTTACTAAACCGTTCAGCTGTACTATTTTTTTAGACATTAACTATTTATAGTCTTAATCTCTATTTAGGCTAAAGTACATGGACAAAAACATATAACCAATCGGTGGCATAAGAAGTGTCGGGATTTTCTCAGTTCTCATGACATTCGTTTGAGGACAATAACGCTGCAAGGATATGCATTCAACCATGCAAACACTAGCTTTGTCACATTCTTCCTGTTGAATGCGAGAGTACTATTGTCCATGAGTATTAAGTTTTTTGACCAACACTTTCTCACGGATGGACACATTGAACAACATAAAAAGAAGTTTCAGGTGGACAAATGGGCTTCCGAACGTGCTTGGCTTCTATTTACAACTTGTCTTCATGTACCAGTAGATTTTCTGGTCTAGGATCTTGATTTTATGGATCAGATCATTCCCTTTCATTGTGACCGCTCAAAACTTTGGTTGAGTTAGTTGTTATTATCCTGTTCAATCTGGATTTTGTGTAAACTTGATGAACAATTAATCACCGTGCTTTTGTACCTTCTATAAGCTGGGGTTAGATATTGCTGCGCTTTTCAACTTGGCTTTGACACATATTTTCTTTCATACAAACCGAAGCTTCTACCAAAAAACTTGGTCACATGATCTGGTCGCAAAACGACATACGATGTATATTCCCGCCCTTGATTTATTTTACAGAGGCAACATGCAACTGCACTAAACATATGAAATTATTTAGGGTTTGTTTCGCCTTTTTATACATTGATTTTCGTAGTCATTTTTAATAAATAGCCGCCACCTTATTATCACAAACGGTCCTATTAGTCAAACTGTGGGTGTTCAGCTAACCATTTACTACCACAGGCAGCTGTTTGATTAGACGGGACGACTGTGAGTAGTCAACCGTGCATGCCGCGAGCGCTACAATTTATTGCTAGTTTTGAACTTTTGTTTCGGCCGCTCGGGAAGGTACATAGAACAGTTGATGAGGACATCAATACAATTGTTACACCCACAGCCCCTGCTGCTATACATACTGGACCAATTACTAGAGCTCGTGCACGCCAACTAAATTACCAGGTACTTTCGTTTCTTGGTAATGATTCTAATGTTCATGAGAATATGATGCTGCCTAAATTGGATACATTTGTTTTGCTTACAAATGAAGGGCCTAGCTTGGAGAAGGATGAACATTGGAGCAAGAACAAGCATGGAGATGATGGCATGCGCAAGGGAAACAAGAACGGAGTTACAAGTGATGATTTCAGGACTTTGAAGCCACCATAATGGGTGCATGAAGCCTTGGACGAAATATACAAGACGCCACTTCATAAATTTCGTCCCGAGGCTATTTTAGGTGCTGCGTCACCTTATTATTGGGCCAGGCCCATGTAATTTCGAAATACATAAGTATAGGCTATTTGATGAGGACATCAATACAATTGTTACACCCACAGCCCCTGCTGCTATACATACTGGACCAATTACTAGAGCTCGTGCACGCCAACTAAATTACCAGGTACTTTCGTTTCTTGGTAATGATTCTAATGTTCATGAGAATATGATGCTGCCTAAATTGGATACATTTGTTTTGCTTACAAATGAAGGGCCTAGCTTGGAGAAGGATGAACATTGGAGCAAGAACAAGCATGGAGATGATGGCATGCGCAAGGGAAACAAGAACGGAGTTACAAGTGATGATTTCAGGACTTTGAAGCCACCATAATGGGTGCATGAAGCCTTGGACGAAATATACAAGACGCCACTTCATAAATTTCGTCCCGAGGCTATTTTAGGTGCCGCGTCACCTTATTATTGGGCCAGGCCCATGTAATTTCGAAATACATAAGTATAGGCTATTTTTAGAGTCCGTATGTGTGGGGAAACAAGAGATAGGGTTGATTTCGGACCCCTCCACCAAGGGCCACGAAATTCCCCCCCTCTTCCTCCATATATACAGCCCTTAGGGCATCGTTTAGACTTTGGGTTTTGTTTAGATTAAAAGTTCGCCATAGCTGCAACTTCGCGTACTTCGTTTGTGTTCAACGACCAGACAAAGGCGTCACAGAACCCCACCTTGATCAATAAAGCTTTCATCTTATATTCGCAATATCCAGATTGCAATCTTAGTTTCTTGCTTGTTCTTCGTTTGCTCGCAGGAAACATACCTTCGTGGTCAGGTTGATCGTGCTCCGGCGTGGTCAATAACCTCTCGGAGTTGGTTTAGCGATTGCTAAGGCGCGACGTCCTCGCACGTTCGTAGTCGGATCGTCAAAGTCGACTTCCACCAAAGCGAAATCCACCATCTCATCGAAAGACGGGACACCTTTGCCTCTATCAAGTGGTATCAGATTTCCAGGTTGCTCGGTGAGATTTTACAGTTTTTTGTAGTTTAGATCGAGTCTGTTCTTCATACCTACAGTCCACGAAAAAGCCACAAAAAAAAATTAGGGTTAGTTCATCATATCCGAACCAATCTGAGCCTTTGCATAATCTTTTTAGGGTTTTGCTTTGTTGAATTTGCGGTTGCATCGTCGTGTCTAGTTGCTGGTCTTAGAGTCTAGTCTTTTAGAGTTTCGAGTTCTGGTCATAAGTTGTCACGCCGCCGCCGTAACATCATCATCACCCCTGCCATCTACCACCACCGCTTATCCGCCACCGCTTCGAATCCGTATCCATATACCACCACCAATCCGAGTTCTTGTCATATTAGGTTTGTTTTCGAGATCCCTCTAGATTCCGATTCGTGTTTCCTTGCCGGAGTCGGGTAGCCACGCTCCGTTTAGGCCCAAAATTTTTCGAAAACGCATTTTTCGAAAAAATTTCTGGCTATCCTATTTTTAGGTGTTTCTGAGTGTTTTGAGACAGGTGCCATTATAGGAAGTTTTTTTTGACCCGTTTCCAGTTTTTGGGTCCGGGCAGTCGAAAAAAAAAATTGGTCGAAAAATTTCGTGCCCATCCTGTCAGTTTGAGCTAGGAAGAGTTTTGAGACACTCGCCATTATAGTGCTTTTTCGCAAAAAAAAACAGCGCAAAAAAAAGAGCGCAAAAAAAAAGAGCGAAAAAAAAATTCAGAGTGTGCTTTTCCCTTGTTTACGTGCCGCGCCGTGATTTTGTTGGTGTTCTAGGCTCGCGTCTCTAGCACAGTCTAGCCTAGGACCAGCACAGTACCGTCGTTGAGCGTTTATTCAACTTTGCATCTCTGAATTGATTATTGCTGACCCTTTTTGCTATCATACTATAAGCCTTCCCAGCTCCACATACATCTACGTCGTGTGTTCGACTCTCCCTGGTAATCGCTCTATCCAAGCTTTGAGAGTTTTTGACTACAACGGTTGCCGATCACCACCTGCTGCTGGGTAAGAACTGGTAAGAATTTGAGATTTGCTTGACGGACTTGTGATACACCACCACCACTTCTTAGTAGTCTGTAGGATCATATTCTTGTGTGTTTCTATTGCTGCTAACCATGCCAGGATCACAAGCCGACGAGATTGACTGGGAGAACTTATCGAACAAGGAGCTTCATGATAAGTTTCAGCAAATGATGACTGAACAGGTACAAGATGTGCTGAACAATTTTGAAGAGGCCATGGAGAAGATCACTGGCCTTGAGAAGACGTTCGAAACAAAGCTCGATAACAGATTTAATGAACTGCTTGCGCGTCTTCCACCACCGGCTGCACCTGTCGCACCTCTGCAACAACAACAACTACGCCCCCTTCCGAATCAGTATGGACGAGCACAGCGTGTTCCTATTGAGACAGGACAAACTTCTGGTGCCGCTGCTACTGCTGTTGGTGTTTCTTTGGCTCCTGCTACTGCTCCTGCTGGTACCCAGGAGGATGATGAGTATGCGGGTGATTATGAGGATGAGGTTGATCAAAATCAGATCTACGAGCAGCCACCAGCACCACCACCAGCAGGTCGACCTCAGGTATATATTCGTCATGGTAGGCCTGCACCACCACCTCAGGTACGCGATGATGTCCATATTCCTAAACTGAAATTGAATATTCCACCATTTGAGGGTAGATATGTTCCTGATATATATCTTACTTGGGAGTTAGAAACTGAACAACGATTTACATGTTTACAATATCCTAAGGAGAGACGAGTTGCTGCTGCTGTTTGTGCTTTCACTAGTTTTGCATGTGTATGGTGGTCTGAACATTGTAGATTATATCCTATTCCAACTACTTGGGCTGCTTTGAAAACTGCTATGCGTACGCGTTGGGTTCCACCATATTATCAACGTGAATTGCTTCAAAAATTGCAGCGTTTAAGACAAGGGAAAAATTCTGTAGAAGAATATTATCAGGAATTACAAACTGGCATGATTAGATGTGGTATTGTTGAGGAGAATGAAGCTATGCTTGCACGTTTTCTGGGTGGATTAAATAGAGAGATTCAGACCATTTTAGACTATAAGGAGTATACTAATATCACTCGTTTATTCCATCTTGCTTGTAAAGCTGAACGTGAAGTGCAGGATCGACAAGCATTGGGGCGAACTAACTTTTCTGCAGGCCGACCTTCATCATGGACACCACGTGCATCTTCTACTTCAACTGCAACAGCACCTCCATCCGGTGCCACCTCCAGCCGTGATTCAAGAAAACAGGCACAACCACCATTATCTGCCAAGAGCGCACCTGCGGGGCCTGCACAGCGTTCTTCTTCTTCCATGGCATCAACAGGGCACACAAGTGATATTATTTGTCGTCGTTGTAAGGGAGGAGGTCATTATGCGAGAGAATGCAAATCTCCGCGTGTGATGATTGCTACCGCGGATGGTGGATATGAGTCCGCTAGTGACTATGATGAGGAGACTTTGGCTCTTATTACACGTGAAGAACATGGTGGAGATGATTCTGATCATGAGACGCAATACATGGCTCCTGAAGACGCTGACAGGTATGAATGTTTAGTTGCTCAACGTGTTTTGAGTGTGCAGGTCACACAAGCTGAGCAAAATCAGAGGCACAATTTGTTCCATACCAAGGGAGTTGTGAAGGAACGTTCTGTGCGCGTCATCATAGACGGAGGGAGCTGCAACAACTTGGCTAGCATGGAGATGGTGGAGAAGCTTTCTCTCACCACAAGACCACATCCACATCCTTACTACATCCAATGGTTCAACAACAGCGGCAAGGTTAAGGTAACACGTACTGTTCATGTGCATTTTAGTATCTCTACATATGCTGGTTATGTTGATTGTGATGTGGTACCTATGCAAGCATGTTCCTTATTACTTGGTAGACCATGGCAATTTGATAAAAATTCTGTACACCATGGTAGAAACAATCACTATACTCTTGTTCATAAGGATAAAAATATTACTTTGCTTCCTATGACTCCTGATTCCATTTTGAAAGATGATATTAATAGAGCTAATAAAGCAAAACAAGAGACGAATAAGAGTGAAAATCAGATTGTGGCAAAAGAATTTGAGCAACAAATGAAGCCTAATAATAAACCATCTAGTGTTGCTTCTGAAATTAAATTGAAAAGTGCATGTTTATTTGCCACCAAATCTGATATTGATGAGCTAGATTTCAGCAAATCTGTTTGCTATGCTTTTGTGTGCAAAGAGGCATTATTTTCATTCGAGGACGTGCCTTCCTCTTTGCCTCCTGCTGTCACTAACATTTTGCAGGAGTTCGCTGACGTTTTTCCACAAGACGTGCCACCGGGATTACCGCCTATTCGAGGGATTGAGCATCAGATCGACTTAATTCCCGGTGCTTCACTGCCAAACCGTGCACCATACCGTACCAATCCAGAGGAGACGAAGGAGATTATGCGTCAAGTACAAGAGCTTCTCGACAAAGGTTATATGAGTGGCTACCATCAAATTCGTATGAAATTGGGAGATGAATGGAAAACAGCATTTAAAACTAAGTTTGGATTATATGAGTGGTTAGTCATGCCTTTTGGGTTAACTAATGCACCTAGTACTTTCATGAGATTAATGAACGAAGTTTTACGTGCTTTCATTGGACGATTTGTGGTAGTTTACTTTGATGACATATTGATTTATAGCAGATCTTTGGAGGAACATTTGGAACATTTACGTGCTGTTTTTATTGCTCTACGTGATGCACGTTTGTTTGGTAACCTTGGGAAGTGCACCTTTTGCACCGACCGAGTATCTTTTCTTGGCTATGTTGTTACTCCACAGGGAATTGAAGTTGATAAAGCCAAGATTGAAGCCATTGAGAGTTGGCCGCAGCCCAAAATGGTCACACAAGTGAGGAGTTTTCTTGGCCTCGCTGGATTCTATAGGCGTTTTGTGAGAGATTTCAGCACCATTGCTGCACCTCTCAATGAGCTTACAAAGAAAGATGTGCCTTTTCTTTGGGGTACCGCACAGGAAGAAGCCTTCACGGTATTGAAAGATAAGTTGACACATGCTCCTTTACTCCAACTTCCTGATTTTAATAAGACTTTTGAGCTTGAATGTGATGCTAGTGGAATTGGATTAGGGGGTGTGTTATTACAAGATGGCAAACCTGTTGCATACTTTTCTGAAAAATTGAGTGGGCCTAGTCTGAATTATTCTACTTATGATAAAGAATTATATGCTCTTGTTCGGACTTTAGAAACATGGCAACATTATTTATGGCCCAAAGAATTTGTTATACATTCTGATCATGAATCATTGAAACATATTAAAAGTCAACCTAAACTGAATCGTAGACATGCTAAATGGGTTGAATTCATTGAGACTTTCCCTTATGTCATTAAACACAAGAAGGGAAAAGAAAATGTTATTGCTGATGCTTTGTCTCGTCGCTATACTATGCTTTCACAACTTGACTTCAAAATATTTGGTTTGGAGACCATCAAAGATCAATATGTGCATGATGCTGATTTTAAAGATGTAATGCATAATTGTAAAGAAGGAAGAATGTGGAACAAGTTTGTTGTTAACGATGGATTTGTGTTTCGTGCTAACAAGCTATGCATTCCAGCTAGCTCCGTTCGTCTTTTGTTGTTGCAGGAGGCGCATGGAGGAGGATTAATGGGACACTTTGGCGTGAAGAAGACGGAGGACGTACTTGCTACACATTTCTTTTGGCCAAAGATGAGACGGGATGTTGAGCGTTTTATTGCTCGCTGCACTACATGTCAAAAAGCTAAGTCACGCCTCAATTCTCATGGTTTATATATGCCTTTGCCTGTACCTAGTGTTCCTTGGGAGGATATATCTATGGACTTTGTTTTAGGTTTACCTCGAACAAAGAAGGGGAGGGATAGCATATTTGTTGTCGTGGATAGATTCTCGAAAATGGCACACTTTATACCATGTCATAAAAGCGATGATGCTATTAATGTTGCTGATTTGTTCTTTCGTGAAATTATTCGCTTGCATGGTGTGCCAAATACTATTGTTTCAGATCGTGATACTAAATTTCTTAGCCACTTTTGGAGATGTTTATGGGCTAAGTTGGGGACTAAACTGCTTTTTAGTACTACTTGTCACCCCCAAACTGATGGACAAACTGAAGTAGTCAATAGAACGTTGTCTACTATGCTTAGGGCTGTTTTGAAGAATAATAAGAAAATGTGGGAGGAATGCTTGCCTCATATTGAATTTGCTTATAATCGTTCATTGCATTCTACTACTAAGATGTGCCCTTTTGCAGTTGTGTATGGTTTCCTACCTCGTGCACCTATTGATTTGTTGCCTCTTCCATCTTCGGAGAAGGTTAATTTTGATGCTAAACAACGTGCTGAATTGATTTTAAAAATGCATGAGTTAACTAAGGAAAACATTGAGCGCATGAATGCTAAATATAAACTTGCTGGAGATAAGGGTAGAAAACATGTTGTGTTTGCACCTGGAGATCTTGTTTGGTTACATTTGCGTAAGGATAGATTTCCTGATTTGCGCAAATCAAAGTTAATGCCACATGCTGATGGTCCCTTTAAGGTGTTAGAGAAAATAAATGATAATGCATATAAACTTGAGCTGCCTGCAGATTTTGGGGTTAGTCCCACTTTTAACATTGCAGATTTGAAGCCTTATTTGGGTGAGGAAGATGAACTTTCGTCGAGGACGACTTCATTTCAAGAAGGGGAGGATGATGAGGACATCAATACAATTGTTACACCCACAGCCCCTGCTGCTATACATACTGGACCAATTACTAGAGCTCGTGCACGCCAACTAAATTACCAGGTACTTTCGTTTCTTGGTAATGATTCTAATGTTCATGAGAATATGATGCTGCCTAAATTGGATACATTTGTTTTGCTTACAAATGAAGGGCCTAGCTTGGAGAAGGATGAACATTGGAGCAAGAACAAGCATGGAGATGATGGCATGCGCAAGGGAAACAAGAACGGAGTTACAAGTGATGATTTCAGGAATTTGAAGCCACCATAATGGGTGCATGAAGCCTTGGACGAAATATACAAGACGCCACTTCATAAATTTCGTCCCGAGGCTATTTTAGGTGCTGCGTCACCTTATTATTGGGCCAGGCCCATGTAATTTCGAAATACATAAGTATAGGCTATTTTTAGAGTCCGTATGTGTGGGGAAACAAGAGATAGGGTTGATTTCGGACCCCTCCACCAAGGGCCACGAAATTCCCCCCCCCCCTCTTCCTCCATATATACAGCCCTTAGGGCATCGTTTAGACTTTGGGTTTTGTTTAGATTAAAAGTTCGCCATAGCTGCAACTTCGCGTACTTCGTTTGTGTTCAACGACCAGACAAAGGCGTCACAGAACCCCACCTTGATCAATAAAGCTTTCATCTTATATTCGCAATATCCAGATTGCAATCTTAGTTTCTTGCTTGTTCTTCGTTTGCTCGCAGGAAACAGACCTTCGTGGTCAGGTTGATCGTGCTCCGGCGTGGTGAATAACCTCTCGGAGTTGGTTTAGCGATTGCTAAGGCGCGACGTCCTCGCACGTTCGTAGTCGGATCGTCAAAGTCGACTTCCACCAAAGCGAAATCCACCATCTCATCGAAAGACGGGACACCTTTGCCTCTATCAACAGTCCTCCATTCTCATCAACAAGCACCGCCACCAAGGATCGCCGCCTACTGCGAGATGGAGGACGAGCCAGCCAACAAGCGGGGGCAGGTCGAGCTAGAACCGCAAGAGCCTCCGGTGAACGTGGACTTCATCAGCAGCCTCCCCGGTGATGAGGACATCAATACAATTGTTACACCCACAGCCCCTGCTGCTATAAATACTGGACCAATTACTAGAGCTCGTGCACGCCAACTAAATTACCAGGTACTTTCGTTTCTTGGTAATGATTCTAATGTTCATGAGAATATGATGCTGCCTAAATTGGATACATTTGTTTTGCTTACAAATGAAGGGCCTAGCTTGGAGAAGGATGAACATTGGATTAAGAACAAGCATGGAGATGATGGCATGCGCAAGGGGAACAAGAACGGAGTTACAAGTGATGATTTCAGGACTTT
Organism: Triticum aestivum; assembly: GCF_018294505.1. Classification (NCBI taxonomy): domain Eukaryota; kingdom Viridiplantae; phylum Streptophyta; class Magnoliopsida; order Poales; family Poaceae; genus Triticum; species Triticum aestivum. The sequence goes on from NC_057803.1 coordinate 248,108,446, forward strand.
GAAGCCACCATAATGGGTGCATGAAGCCTTGGACGAAATATACAAGATGCCACTTCATAAATTTCGTCCCGAGGCTATTATAGGTGCTCCGTCACCTTATTATTGGGCCAGGCCCATGTAATTTCGAAATACATAAGTATAGGCTATTTTTAGAGTCCGTATGTGTGGGGAAACAAGAGATAGGGTTGATTTCGGAACCCTCCACCAAGGGCCACGAAATTCCCCCCTCTTCCTCCATATATACAGCCCTTAGGGCATCGTTTAGACTTCGGGTTTTGTTTAGATTAAAAGTTCGCCATAGCTGCAACTTCGCGTACTTCGTTTGTGTTCAACGACCAGACAAAGGCGTCACAGAACCCCACCTTGATCAATAAAACTTCCATCTTATATTCGCAATATCCAGATTGCAATCTCAGTTTCTTGCTTGTTCTTCGTTTGCTCGCAGGAAACAGACCCTCGTGCTCAGGTTGATCGTGCTCCGGCATGGTGATGAGGACATGACTACCTTGGATATGATCAAAAATATTGCATATATGCATATTTGTCAGGTGATTTCTAGTGCAAACTATTCAATAATCTATTTGTGTTATCCAGAACAAAAATACTTCACACACTTTTGTGTTTTGTCTAATTGCAGGTGTATGGGACATTTGTACAATCCACATATGAAGATAAGGAAGAAAGAGATGTTTATTTGCTGTCCAAAAAGTTCTCTCACGTCACTTTTGGCCCAAGAGAAGATAGAGTCCAAGTCTCTCACGTTCTGGATTCAGATTCGGACTGCACAGACATACCTGACTCAAAACGCACACAAGTTTTTCATACGGACTCCGAATTGGGTGATTCTTTTTTTGTTGGAAACTAGATTTCGTGCACTTTCCAACCCAATTGGAATCACCTTCAAATTCATCCGGAGCGTTGAGTTGTGGACGAAACAATCTGATGCTGCAGCAGAATCCGAGTCAAACTACAAGTTCAAAGGTGTTACATCACCTCCACTTGGGCCCATTGGCCTTGTACGACCTAGATTTAGTTTTAGGCTGCCTTGGGACGTCCTCCCACCTCCTTGGCCGCCACCCCTTGCTCCTATATAAGTAGATCCATCTAGTAGCTTTTCCTTGGGATTTGTTTAGTTAAAAGTTAGCCAACGCAACTTCGTGTACTTCGTTTGTGTCCAACGACCAGACCAAGACCGCTTTCGGATCCCCACCTTTATCAATACTTCATACATATTTGCAATATTCAGATTGCTTTTATCATATTCTTGCTCGTTCTTCGATTGCTTGCAGGAATAGACCTTCGTGGTCAGGTTGATCGTGCACCGGCGTGGTCAATAACCTCTGGAGATTGGTTTAGCGATTGCTAAGGCGCAACGTCGTGCACGTTTGTAGTCGGATCGTCAAAGTCATCTCCACCAAATCGATAGTTACCATCTCATCGAAAGATCGGGACACCCCGCCTCTATCAAGTGGTATCAGTTTTCAGGTTGCTCGGTGAGAATTTTCAGTTTTCCTAGATTAGATTTATTTTCTTACCTATTGTCCAAGAAAAAGCCACAAAACAAAAGTTAGATCTATTCATCCTTTGTCCTAGCCAGACTGAGCCTTTGCAATTTTCTTTTCATTGTTTGCATTATTGAATTATCGGTTGCATCGTCGTGTCGAGTTGCTGGTCTTAGTGTCTAGTTCCTTTAGAGTTTCGAGTTCTATTCACATTAGTCACGCAGCCGCTGCATCATTATCCCATCCGCTGTCCACCATCCCATCCACCAATTTCCACCATGTGCTACGCACTATTTATTGTCATAATCATAGTTGAGGTCACTCACATCTTCGCCTGATCGAATCTGCATCTTATCTAGTTTGTCTTGGAAAGAGGGAGAAAAAGAAGATAAAGAAAAAAAAGAGAGAAAAAAGGAAAGAAAAAAAAGAAAAAGAGGGAGAAGAAAAAGAAAAAAAAGGCGTGAGAAAAAAAAGAGAGAAAAAAAAATTGGATCTATCTAGAATCAATCTCGTACCTGAATTCGGATTGGAATCTGTTTTACGCATTGTTCAGTAAAACAGGTGTATCTTCCTCATACGAAGTCAGTTTTGGCTCCGTGAGTACTCAAACTGAAGATAGCGACGAGCCGCATCTAAATAGTTGCAGAAGCTAGTTCAATATTCGACACCTCAAAATCGGCTTCTAAATAGGTCTTTTTGCCCTCCGAAGTTCGTGAACACAACTTGTTCCAATTTTTCAGGCCAGTTTTAGAATTCTTTGACTCCTCCTATCAACTCGGAATTGAGTGATTCTTTTTGCATTGGAAAGCTTGAGTTGGTAGCATTCTTTGAAAGAATTTATCAGAAAATTGTCTCAAACTTTTCAAGAGGAAAGTTGGAGAGAGAGTTGTTGTATATCCTGCTTGGCAGTTGTTTTTCATCATTATCTTCACTGCCGTTGTGATCTTCACTTATATCTTGCTGTCAAGAGCTACTTAGTATCCTTCATTGATGCTAGTTGTGCTACGCCGTGACCTTATTAGTGTTCTAGGCTCGCGTCTCTATTCCGGTCTAGCCTAGGACCAGCACAGTACCGTCGTTGAGCGTTTATTCAACATTGAATCTTTGAATTGATTATTGCTAATCTTTTGCTACCATATATAGCCAACCCAGCTCCACATATTTCTACACCGTGTATACGTACGCTCCCCTGGCAATCGCTTTACTCAATATTCGGAGTTACTTGACACCGCTGGTTGCCGATCACCGCCTGCTGCATGGTAAGAACTTGTAAGACATTGATATTTGCTTTACTGTGAGCGTTTTACCACCACATCCTAGTAGTTATAGGAACATTATTTTTGGGTTTTGTTTCTTGTTCTACTAATCATGACAGGATCCAGAGTCAATTCATGGGCTTTGTCGATCGCGGGAGACGTGCCACCACCTTTGCAAATACCACAACCGTCACGAGAGGTGCACAAACAGCCAAATGCACATGATCAGGTTAATGTATCTATACCACCATTTAATGGCCGTTTTAAACCTGCTTTATATATTGAATGGGAGTTCGACATAAAAAATATATTTGCTTCCCATAATTTCAATGAACATAAAAAGGTTAAGGTTGCGGTTGGTTCTTTCACTGGTTATGCTTTGGTTTGGTGGAGTGAATATTGTCGGTTACACCCTGATTATATACCTACTACTTGGGATGATTTGAAACTTGCCATGCGACATACTTTTGTCCCTGCTTATTATACTCGTGACATGATTAAGAAGTTGCAACACTTAGAACAAGGTAGTGAAACTGTAACAAAATATTATGATGATTTACAAACTACCTTGTTGCATTCCTCTTTAGAAGAAAGTGAAGATGATTTTATGGATAGATTTTGGGGAGGATTAAACCGTGATATTCAAGAGATACTAATTCATGAAGAGTGTTATCCTATGGACCATTTGTTTCATCTTGCTTGCAAAGCTGAACAGGAAATAAAACGACGTGTTGGCCACGAGGAGAACAAGCGCACGGTGCACATTCCAAGAGTTGATATGATTGTTCCTTCAACTACTAGGCATACTATGACAACCACATCCGTTGTTGTCAGGACTACATCACCTCCACCATGTGACACATCGCCCCTGAGAGTGGCTACATCATCTGAGTTGATCATAAGAGGTAATGACAAAGGTACTGATCTTCCATCTCTACATGAGAATGATGAATGCCTTGTCAATTTGAATGCACCATCTGATGAGCTATCCACTACTTTGATCACACCACCTATTTTAGAGGACTACGTTGATAATTTGACTTTGCCATGTGATCAAACAACTGAAATACCAACAATTTTGAGTGCACCCATTGAATTAACTATTGATGCAAAAGAACCAATGTTTAATCATTTTGATATGACCTCTAATCTTGGTGATGATTCTGTGTTGAATGACTTATTGCATGTTTGCTTATTTAAGCATGTTGTAGCATGTAAATTTGATGCAAGTAAGGTTTATTCACCAATGTTGGGATGGTTTAATGATGAACATTGTCAATCTTTTGAAATGAATAAGAGCTTCACTTATATGTGCAAACTGAGTTGCAATATTTTCATGCCTTCTACTTCTTGTGCTAATTTTTTGGCTTTTGATTTTATGAACTATGCAAGTTACTCATCTATTCATGTGTCATATATGCAAAAATCAAGGGAAGTAAAAATGGATGACATATACATATACAACATGTACACCTTGTCTCTTTTGTTAGCCACATTTCAGATTAAGCAACGCCGAGGACGGCTTTATTTTCAAGAAGGGGAGGATGATGAGGACATGACTACCTTGGATATGATCAAAAATATTGCATATATGCATATTTGTCAGGTGATTTCTAGTGCAAACTATTCAATAATCTATTTATGTTATCCAGAACAAAAATACTTCACACACTTTTGTGTTTTGTCTAATTGCAGGTGTATGGGACATTTGTACAATCCACATATGAAGATAAGGAAGAAAGAGATGTTTATTTGCTGTCCAAAAAGTTCTCTCACGTCACTTTTGGCCCAAGAGAAGATAGAGTCCAAGTCTCTCACGTTCTGGATTCAGATTCGGACTGCACAGACATACCTAACTCAAAACGCACACAAGTTTTTCATACGGACTCCGAATTGGGTGATTCTTTTTTTGTTGGAAACTAGATTTCGTGCAGTTTCCAACCCAATTGGAATCACCTTCAAATTCGTCCGGAGCGTTGAGTTGTGGACGAAACAATCTGATGCTGCAGCAGAATCCGAGTCAAACTACAAGTCCAAAGGTGTTACATCACCTCCACTTGGGCCCATTGGCCTTGTACGACCTAGATTTAGTTTTAGGCTGCCTTGGGACGTCATCCCACCTCCTTGGCCGCCACCCCTTGCTCCTATATAAGTAGATCCATCTAGTAGCTTTTCCTTGGGATTTGTTTAGTTAAAAGTTAGCCAATGCAACTTCGTGTACTTCGTTTGTGTCCAACGACCAGACCAAGACCGCTTTCGCATCCCCACCTTTATCAATACTTCATACATATTTGCAATATTCAGATTGCTTTTATCATATTCTTGCCCGTTCTTCGATTGCTTGCAGGAATAGACCTTCGTGGTCAGGTTGATCGTGCACCGGCGTGGTCAATAACCTCTGGAGATTGGTTTAGCGATTGCTAAGGCGCAACGTCGTGCACGTTTGTAGTCGGATCGTCAAAGTCGTCTCCACCAAATCGATAGTTACCATCTCATCGAAAGATCGGGACACCCCGCCTCTATCACGTGGTCAATAACCTCTCGGAGTTGGTTTAGCGATTGCTAAGGCGCGACATCCTCGCACGTTCGTAGTCGGATCGTCAAAGTCGACTGCCACCAAAGCGATATCCATCATCTCATCGAAAGACGGGACACCTTTGCCTCTATCACATTGGAGCAAGAACACACATGGAGTTGATGGCATGCGCAAGGGGATCAAGAATGGAGTTACAAGTGATGATTTCAGGACTTTAAAGCCGCCATAAGGAGTGCATGAAGCCTTGGACGAAATATACAAGATGCCACTTCATAATATTCGTCCATAGGCTATTCTAGGTGCTGCGTCACCTTATTAATGGGCCAGGCCCATGCAATTTCGAAATACTTAAGTATAGGCTATTTTTAGAGTCCGTATGTGTGGGGAAACAAGAGTTAGGGTTGGTTTCGGACCCCACCCTCAAGGGCCACGAAATTCCCCCCTCTTCCTCCATATATACAGACCTTAGGGCGTCGTTTAGACTTTGGGTTTTGTTTAGATTAAAAGTTCGACATAGCTGCAACTTCGTGTACTTCGTTTGTGTCCAACGACCAGACCAAGACGTCACAGAACCCCACCCTGATCAATAAAGCTTTCATCTTATATTCGCAATATCCAGATTGCAATCTCAGTTTCTTGCTTGTTCTTCGTTTGCTCGCAGGAAATAGACCCTCGTGGTCAGGTTGAGCGTGCTCCAGCGTGGTCAATAACCCTCGGAAGTTGGTTTAGCGATTGCTAAGGCGCGACATCTCGCACGTTCGTAGTCGGATCGTCAAAGTCGACTCCCACAGAAAATGATAGCCACCATCTCATCGAAACATCGGGACACCTTAGCCTCTATCAAGTGGTATTAGATTTCCAGGTTGCTCGGTGAGATTTTACAGTTTTTTGTAGATTAGATCGAGTCTGTTCTTCATACCTACAGTCCACGAAAAAGCCACAAAAAATTTTTAGGGTTAGTTCATCATATCTGAACCAATCTGAGCCTTTGCATAATCTTTTTAGGGTTTTTGCTTTGTTGAATTTGCGGTTGCATCGTCGTGTCAAGTTGCTGGTCTTAGAGTCTAGTCTTTTAGAGTTTCGAGTTCTGGTCATAAGTTGTCACGCCGCTGCCGCACCATCATCATCGCCCATCTACCACTTTTGCTTATCCGCCACCGCTCTGAATCCATATCCATATACCACCACCAATCCGTATCCATATACCACCACCAATCTGTATCCATATACCACCACCGCTACCATATACCACCACCGCTGCCATATACCACAACCATATATCCACCACCAATCCGAGTTCTTCTCATATTAGGTTTGTTCTTGAGATCAATCTAAATTCCGATTCGTGTTTCCTTGCCTTCGTAGGTCTCGGAAAAAAAGAGTCTGGAGACCCCCGGGCAGTTTTTAGGCCAAAATTTTCATGGGAAATTTTTTTCCCCTATCCTATTTTTAGGCTTTTCTGAGTCTTTTGAGCCACGTGCCATCATAGTGCTTTTTTGTCGCACTTTTTCGTCATCGCTGCCCTGATTTCCGAAAAAAGTGAATTTTTTTTTGTGCCCATCCTATCAATTTGACGAGGGAAGAGTTTTGAGACACTCGCCATTATAGTGATTTTTCGCAAAAAAAAGAGGAGTGCAAAAAAAAGGAGCTCAAAAAAAAGAGCGAAAAAAAAATAGTTCCAGAGTGTGCTTTTCCCTATTTACGTGCAGCACCGTGATTTTGTTAGTGTTCTAGGCTCGCGTCTCTAGCACGGTCTAGCCTAGGACCAGCATAGTACCGTCGTTGAGCGTTTATTCAACTTTGCATCTCTAAATTGATTATTGCTGACCCTTTTTGCTACCATACTATAAGCCTTCCCAGCTCCACATACATCTACGTCGTGCATTTGACTCTCCCTGGTAATCGCTCTATCCAAGCTTTTGAGAGTTTTGACTATAACGGTTGCCGATCACCGCCTGCTGTTGGGTAAGAACTGGTAAGAATTTGAGATTTGCTTGACAGATTTGTGACACCCGCCACCACCACCACTTGTTAGTAGTCTGTAGGATCATATTCTTGTGTGTTTCTATTGCTGCTAACCATGCCAGGATCACAATCCGACGAGACTGACTGGGAGAACTTGACGAACAAGGAGCTTCATGATACGTTTCAGCAAATGATGAGTGTACAGGTGCAAGATGTGATAAACAGATTTGAAGAGGCCATGGAGAAGATAGATGGCATGGAGAAGACGTTTGAAACAAAGCTTGATAACAAGTTTGCTGAATTGCTTTCGCGTTTTCTACCACCACCACCGGCTGCTCCTGCCGCACCTCTACAACAACAGCAACAACACCGACTACCTCCACGTCGGGAAACAGCCCTCCGCCGAGCGAGCCGTGTCCCTCTTCAGTCGGGCCAAAATGCTGGTGCTGCTGTTGATACTTCTGTGGCTCCTACTGCTGATGTGGAGGAGGACGATTATGTGGGAGATTATGAGGATGAGGTTGATCCAAATCGGAACTACGTGCCACCACCAGCACAGCAACCACCAGGTCGTCCACATGCAAATAATGGCAATGGTAGGGCTCACCCTCAGGTACGAGATCATGACCATCTCCCTAAACTAAAATTGAATATTCCACCATTTGAGGGTAGATATGTTCCTGATATATATCTTACTTGGGAGTTAGAAACTGAACAACGATTTACATGTTTACAATATCCCGAGGAGAGACGTGTTCCTGCTGCTGTTTGTGCATTCACTAGTTTTGCATGTGTTTGGTGGTCTGAGCATTGTAGATTATATCCTATTCCGGCTACTTGGGCTGCTTTGAAAACTGCTATGCGTACTCGTTGGGTTCCACCATATTATCAACGTGAATTACTTCAAAAATTGCAGCGCTTAAGACAGGGAAAACATTCTGTAGAAGAATATTATCAGGAATTACAAACTAGCATGATTAGATGTGGTATTGTTGAGGAGAATGAAGCTATGCTTGCACGTTTTATGGGTGGATTAAATAGAGATATTCAGACGATTCTAGAGTATAAGGAGTATACTAATATCACTCATTTATTCCATCTTGCTTGTAAAGCTGAACGTGAAATGCAGGATCGACATCCATTGGCGCGGACTAATTTTTCTGCAGGTCGACCTTCATCATGGACACCACGTGCATCATCTACTTCCACACGTTCTGCTACACCGGCGCCTCTGTCGGCTGCCACCTCCAACCTTGATACAATAAAGTAGGCACAATCACCACTATCTGCCAAGAGCACACCTTCTGGGCCTGCAAAGAGCTCTTCTTCCTCCATGGCATCAATAGGGCAAACACATGATATTATTTGTCGACGTTGCAAGGGTGGAGGTCATTATGCGAGAGAATGCCCATCTAAGCGTGTGATGATTGTTACTGAGGATGGTGGGTATGAGTCCGCTAGTGACTATGATGAGGAGACTTTGGCTCTTATTACACGTGACGAACACGGTGGAGACGATTCTGATCATGAGACGCAATACATGGCTCCTGAAGATGCTGACAGGTATGAATGTTTAGTTGCTCAACGTGTTTTGAGTGTGCAGGTTACACAAGCTGAGCAAAATCAGAGGCATAATTTGTTCCATACAAAGGGAGTTGTGAAGGAACGTTCTGTTCGCGTGATCATAGATGGAGGGAGCTGCAATAACTTGGCTAGCATGGAGATGGTGGAGAAGCTATCTCTCACCACAAGACCACATCCACATCCTTACTACATCCAATGGTTCAACAACAGCGGCAATGTTAAGGTAACACGTACTGTTCGTGTGCATTTTAGTATCTCTACATATGCTGATTATGTTGATTGTGATGTGGTACCTATGCAAGCATGTTCCTTATTACTTGGTAGACCATGGAAATTTGATAAAAATTCTGTACACCATGGTAGAAACAATCAGTATACTCTTGTTCATAACGATAAAAATATTACTTTGCTTCCTATGACTCCTGATTCCATTTTGAAAGATGATATTAATAGAGCTAATAAAGCAAAATAGGAGACAAATAAGAGTGAAAATAAGATTGTGGCAAAAGAATTTGAGCACCAAATGAAGTCTAATAATAAACCATCTACTGTTGTTTCTGAAATTAAATTGAAAGTGCTTGTTTACTTGCCACCAAATCTGATATTGATGAGCTAGATTTCAGCAAATCTGTTTGCTATGCTTTTGTGTGCAAAGAGGCATTATTTTCATTCGAGGACGTGCCTTCCTCTTTGCCCCCTGCTGTCACTAACATTTTCCAGGAGTTCGCTGACGTCTTTCCACAAGACGTGCCACCGGGATTACCACCTATTCGAGGGATTGAGCATCAAATTGACTTAATTCCCGGTGCTTCGCTACCCAACCGTGCACCATATCGTACCAATCCAGAGGAGACGAAGGAGATTATGCGTCAAGTACAAGAACTGCTCGACAAAGTTTATATACGCGAATCCCTTAGTCCTTGTGCTGTTCCTATCATTTTAGTGCCGAAAAAGGATGGTACGTCGCGTATGTGCGTTGATTGTAGAGGCATTAATAATATTACTATTCGTTATCGTCATCCTATTCCTAGGCTAGATGATATGCTTGATGAATTGAGTGGCTCTACAATATTCTCCAAAGTTGATTTGCGTAGTGGATACCATCAAATTCATATGAAATTGGGTGATGAATGGAAAACAGCATTTAAAACTAAGTTTGGATTATATGAGTGGTTAGTCATGCCTTTTGGGTTAACTAATGCACCTAGTACTTTCATGAGGTTAATGAACGAAGTTTTACGTGCTTTCATTGGACGATTTGTGGTAGTTTACTTTGATGACATATTGATTTATAGCAAATCTTTGGAGGAACATTTGGAACATTTACGTGTTGTTTTTGTTGCTCTACGTGATGCAAGTTTGTTTGGAAACCTTGGAAAGTGCACCTTTTGCACCGACCGAGTATCTTTTCTTGGCTATGTTGTTACTCCACAGGGAATTGAAGTTGATAAAGCCAAGATTGAAGCTATTGAGATTTGGCCGCAGCCCAAAACGGTCACACAAGTGAGGAGTTTCCTTGGCCTCGCTGGTTTCTATAGGCGTTTTGTGAGAGATTTCAGCACCATTGCTGCACCTCTCAACGAGCTTACAAAGAAGGATATGCCTTTTGTTTGGGGTATCGCACAGGAAGAAGCCTTCACGGTATTGAAAGATAAGTTGACACATGCTCCTTTACTCCAACTTCCTAATTTCAATAAGACTTTTGAGCTTGAATGTGATGCTAGTGGAATTGGATTAGGAGGTGTGTTATTACAAGATGGAAAACCTGTTGCATACTTTTCTGAAAAATTGAGTGAGCCTAGTCTAAAGTATTCTACTTATGATAAAGAATTATATGCTCTTGTTCGAACCTTAGAAACATGGCAACATTATTTATGGCCCAAGGAATTTGTTATACATTCTGATCATGAATCTTTGAAACACATTAAAAGTCAAGCAAAACTGAACCGTAGACATGCTAAATGGGTTGAATTCATTGAGACTTTCCCTTATGTCATTAAACACAAGAATGGTAAAGAAAATGTTATTGCTGATGCCTTGTCTCGTCGTTATACTATGCTTTCACAACTTGACTTTAAAATATTTGGTTTGGAGACCATCAAAGATCAATATGTTCATGATGCTGAATTTAAAGATGTATTGCAGAATTGTAAGGAAGGGAGAACTTGGAACAAGTTCGTTCTTAACGATGGATTTGTGTTTCGTGCTAACAAGCTATGCATTCCAGCTAGCTCCGTTCGTCTTTGGTTGTTGCAGGAGGCGCATGGAGGAGGATTAATGGGACACTTTGGCGTCAAGAAGACGGAGGATATACTTGCTACACATTTCTTTTGGCCAAAGATGAGGTCGGATGTTGAGCGTTTTGTTGCTCGCTGCACTACATGTCAAAGAGCTAAGTCACGACTCAATCCTCATGGTTTATATATGCCTTTGCCTGTACCTAGTGTTCCTTGGGAGGATATATCTATGGACTTTGTTTTAGGTTTACCTCGAACAAAGAAGGGGAAGCATAGCATATTTGTTGTCGTGGATAGGTTCTCGAAAATCGCACACTTTATACCATGTCATAAAAGCGATAATGCTGTTAATGTTGCTGATTTGTTCTTTCATGAAATTATTCGCTTACATGGTGTGCCAAATACTATTGTTTCAGATCGTGATACTAAATTTCTTAGCCACTTTTGGAGATGTTTATGGGCTAAGTTGGGGACTAAGCTGCTTTTTAGTACTACTTGTCACCCCCAAACTGATGGACAAACTGAAGTAGTCACTAGAACATTGTCTACTATGCTTAGGGCTGTTTTGAAGAATAACAAGAAAATGTGGGAAGAATGCTTGCCTCATATTGAATTTGCTTATAATCGTTCATTGCATTCTACTACTAAGATGTGCCCTTTTGAAATTGTGTATGGTTTCCTACCTCGTGCACCTATTGATTTGTTGCCTCTTCCATCTTTAGAGAAGGTTAATTTTGATGCTAAAGAACGTTCTGAATTGATTTTAAAAATGCATGAGTTAACTAAGGAAAACATTGAGCGTATGAATGCTAAATATAAACTTGCTGGAGATAAGGGTAGAAAACATGTTGTGTTTGCGCCTGGAGATCTTGTTTGGTTACATTTGCGTAAAGATAGATTTCCTAATCTGCGCAAATCAAAGCTAATGCCACGTGCTGATGGTCCTTTTAAGGTGTTAGAGAAAATAAATGATAATGCATATAAACTTGAGCTACCTGTAGATTTTGGGGTTAGTCCCACTTTTAACATTGCAGATTTGAAGCCTTATTTGGGTGAGGAAGATGCGCTTCCGTCGAGGATGAATTCATTTCAAGAAGGGGAGGATGATGAGGACATCAATACCATTGTTACACCCACAGCCCCTACTGTTACATATACTGGACAATTACTAGAGCTCGCGCACGCCAATTAAATTACCAGGTACTCTCGTTTCTTGGTAATGATTCTAATGTTCATGAGATTATGATGCTGCCTAAATTGGATACATTTGTTTTGCTTACAAATGAAGGGCCTAGCTTGGAGAAGGATGAACATTGGAGCAAGAACACACATGGAGTTGATGGCATGCGCAAGGGGATCAAGAACGGAGTTACAAGTGATGATTTCAGGACTTTAAAGCCGCCATAAGGAGTGCATGAAGCCTTGGACGAAATATACAAGATGCCACTTCATAATATTCGTCCATAGGCTATTCTAGGTGCTGCGTCACCTTATTAATGGGCCAGGCCCATGTAATTTCGAAATACTTAAGTATAGGCTATTTTTAGAGTCCGTATGTGTGGGGAAACAAGAGTTAGGGTTGGTTGGGTTTTGTTTAGATTAAAAGTTCGCCATAGCTGCAACTTCGCGTACTTCGTTTGTGTCCAACGACCAGACCAAGACGTCACAGAACCCCACCCTGATCAATAAAGCTTTCATCTTATATTCGCAATATCCAGATTGCAATCTTAGTTTCTTGCTTGTTCTTCGTTTGCTCGCAGGAAACAGACCTTCGTGGTCAGGTTGATCGTGCTCCGGCGTGGTCAATAACCCTCGGAAGTTGGTTTAGCGATTGCTAAGGCGCGACGTCTCGCACGTTCGTAGTCGGATCGTCAAAGTCGACTCCCACAGAAAACGATAGCCACCATCTCATCGAAACATCGGGACACCTTAGCCTCTATCAATATGACTTCTCGGTGGCTGATCCTTTCGCAAAAATAATGCATGAAAAATATTCTGAAGAAGATGAATTTTACTAGTCTGAATAGTTTGAACCTTTGTAATCTTTGAATTTGGGCCTTGTAAAGCTAGAATTTGAACCTTGCAAAATTTATGGTATTTGTTATATAACGTAATTGGATGTTTAATTTTGTCTTGCAATCATGTCATGTTACAAGTATATATATGTTGTTCTTCTGTACACAGAGCATAGATGTTCTGCAGAAAGAGCATATAACATCGCACACGGACCACACTGGGTAACCCGTCGATGATGAAGTCATCAATCGTAAATAGACATATACCAACAAGCGTTTTCCCACAACAAACACGGCTTATTCCATCACAAACAGCTCGGATGGATCAAGTGTATGCCACGTATCGCACACGCAACTCTAACTTGATTCGTGCTTGATGTCTCCGCCATCACTCGCATAGTTCGTCTTATTTGCCACGTATCATTGTGTCGGCCTCTGCTCGCGCCCCTCGGCGCGCTATGCTCGCCGTTAGGCGACGCGATGCGCTCTGCTCGCATACCTCCACGCGCTTGGCTTGTGGACACCTTTTCCTTGCGTGTTCAACTTCTATATGCATATAAATGGTTGCTCGTCGTTGAGGCGACCGCGGAGTGCTCTGCTCGCGTCCCTCCGCGCACGCTCAGCCAGCAGCTAGGCCAGCGGACGATCACGTCGGGGGCCCTATATGCATGCAGTTGCATCGCGCGCGTCGCCTTTGGTGCATTTATGTGTGGCATGATGGAGTTACGCGCTGCAAATTAGAACTACCATTCGGGTGTGCGCATATTCCAGGCCGTCCGACTTCCCCTTTAATTCCCGCGGCCATTATAACCTTAGTCCCTTCTACCTTTCGATCGCGCCCGACAGCACAACAAGTACACCCACGGCAACATATAGAGAGGGGGTGTCTAGCGACGCTCCAATGGAGTTCAGCGAGCATAAAGTGGAGACCCACGCGAGGGAGACGGATCTCTTGGTGGTGTACACATTGACCCAGCCGTGGTGGATGACTACATCAACACCGTTGAGCAGTTGCTTGCTTGAGACAAGTACAAGGTGGTCGGCATCGACCTCCCGTACACCGGGGGTCGTCCCAACATAGACCAGAAGGTTGCCGCCACCTAGTTGTGCGTGCGCCATCATGTCCTCATCTACCACTACTGCATGGCCACAGAGCCTTGCGACCGTTTCGCCAGGTTCATCAACATCACCTACTACAAGTTCGCTACGATGGAAACCACTGACAATGTAAAAGCGCTCAGGATTACGGGCTTGGCCTGCAAGAACCTTGTCGAAATTCGTGAGCACTACCGGGTCTGGGGCAGCACGAAGAAGGCTCCTTGGTTGAACTCGTGATGAGGACATCAATACCATTGTTACACCCACAGCCCCTACTGTTACATATACTGGACCAATTACTAGAGCTCGCGCACGCCAAATAAATTACCAGGTACTTTCGTTTCTTGGTAATGATTCTAATGTTCATGAGATTATGATGCTGCCTAAATTGGATACATTTGTTTTGCTTACAAATGAAGGGCCTAGCTTGGAGAAGGATGAACATTGGAGCAAGAACACGCATGGAGTTGATGGCATGCGCAAGGGGATCAAGAACAGAGTTACAAGTGATGATTTCAGGACTTTGAAGCCGTCATAAGGAGTGCATGAAGCCTTGGACGAAATATACAAGATGCCACTTCATAATATTCGTCCATAGGCTATTCTAGGTGCTGTGTCACCTTATTAATGGGCCAGGCCCATGTAATTTCGAAATACTTAAGTATAGGCTATTTTTAGAGTCCGTATGTGTGGGGAAACAAGAGTTAGGGTTGGTTTCGGACCCCACCCTCAAGGGCCACGAAATTCCCCCCTCTTTCTCCATATATACAGCCCTTAGGGCGTCGTTTAGGCTTTGGGTTTTGTTTAGATTAAAAGTTCGCCATAGCTGCAACTTCCCGTACTTCGTTTGTGTCCAACGACCAGACCAAGACGTCACAGAACCCCACCTTGATCAATAAAGCTTTCATCTTATATTCGCAATATCCCAATTGCAATCTCAGTTTCTTGCTTGTTCTTCGTTTGCTCGAAGGAAACAGACCCTCGTGGTCAGGTTGATCATGCTCCGGCGTGGTCAATAACCCTCGGAAGTTGGTTTAGCGATTGCTAAGGCGCGACGTCTCGCACGTTCGTAGTCGGATCGTCAAGGTCGACTCCCACAGAAAACGATAGCCACCATCTCATCGAAACATCGGGACACCTTAGCCTCTATCAAGTGGTATCAGATTTCCAGGTTGCTCGGTGAGATTTTACAGTTTTTCATAGATTAGATCGAGTCTGTTCTTCATACCTACAGTCCACGAAAAAGCCAAAAAAAATTAGGGTTAGTTCATCATATCCGAACCAATCTGAGCCTTTGCATAATCTTTTTAGGGTTTTTGCTTTGTTGAATTTGCGGTTGCATCGTCGTGTCAAGTTGCTGGTCTTAGAGTCTAGTCTTTTAGAGTTTCGAGTTCTGGTCATAAGTTGTCACGCCGCCGCCGCACCATCATCATCGCCCATCTACCACTTTTGCTTATCCGCCACCGCGCTGAATCCATATCCATATACCACCACCAATCCGTATCCATATACCACCACCAATCTGTATCCATATACCACCACCGCTACCATATACCACCACCGCTGCCATATACCACAACCATATATCCACCACCAATCCGAGTTCTTCTCATATTAGGTTTGTTCTTGAGATCAATCTAAATTCCGTTTCGTGTTTCCTTGCCTGCGTAGGTCTCGGAAAAAAAATTCACGGGCAAATTTTTTTCCCTATCCTATTTTTAGGCTTTTCTGAGTCTTTTGAGCCACATGCCATCATAGTGATTTTTTGTCGCACTTTTTCGTCGTCGCTGCCCTGATTTCCGGAAAAAGTGAAAAAAAAATTCGTGCCCATCCTATCAGTTTGACGAGGGAAGAGTTTTGAGACACTCGCCATTATAGTGATTTTTCGCAAAAAAAAAGAGGAGCGCAAATAAAAAGGAGCGCAAAAAAAAGAGCGAAAAAAAGAGTTCCAGAGTGTGCTTTTCCCTTATTTACGTGCAGCACCGCGATTTTGTTAGTGTTCTAGGCTCGCGTCTCTAGCACGGTCTAGCCTAGGACCAGCACAGTACCGTCGTTGAGCGTTTATTCAACTTTGCATCTCTGAATTGATTATTGCTGACCCTTTTTGCTATCATACTAAAAGCCTTCCCAGCTCCACATACATCTACGTCGTGCGTTTGACTCTCCCTGGCAATCGCTCTATCCAAGCTTTTGAGAGTTTTGACTACAACGGTTGCCGATCACCGCCTGCTGCTGGCTAAGAACTGGTAAGAATTTGAGATTTGCTTGACGGATTTGTGACACCCGCCACCACCACCACTTGTTAGTAGTCTGTAGGATCATATTCTTGTGTGTTTCTATTGCTGCTAACCATGCCAGGATCTGATAGAGGCAAAGGTGTCCCGTCTTTCGATGAGATGATGGATATCGCTTTGGTGGAAGTCGACTTTGACGATCCGACTACGAACGTGCGAGGACGTCGCGCCTTAGCAATCGCTAAACCAACTCCGAGAGGTTATTGACCACGCCGGAGCACGATCAACCTGACCACGAGGGTCTGTTTCCTGCGAGCAAACGAAGAACAAGCAAGAAACTGAGATTGCAATCTGGATATTGCGAATATAAGATGAAAGCTTTATTGATCAAGGTGGGGTTCTGTGACGCCTTTGTGTGGTCGTTGAACACAAACGAAGTACGCGAAGTTGCAGCTATGGCGAACTTTTAATCTAAACAAAACCCAAAGTCTAAACGATGCCCTAAGGGCTGTATATATGGAGGAAGAGGGGGGAATTTCGTGGCCCTTGGTGGAGGGGTCCGAAATCAACCCTATCTCTTGTTTCCCCACACATACGGACTCTAAAAATAGCCTATACTTATGTATTTCGAAATTACATGTGCCTGGCCCAATAATAAGGTGACGCAGCACCTAAAATAGCCTCGGGACGAAATTTATGAAGTGGCATCTTGTATATTTCGTCCAAGGCTTCATGCACCCATTATGGTGGCTTCAAAGTCCTGAAATCATCACTTGTAACTCCGTTCTTGTTCCCCTTGCGCATGCCATCATCTCCATGCTTGTTCTTGCTCCAATGTTCATCCTTCTCCAAGCTAGGCCCTTCATTTGTAAGCAAAACAAATGTATCCAATTTAGGCAGCATCATATTCTCATGAACATTAGAATCATTACCAAGAAACGAAAGTACCTGGTAATTTAGTTGGCGTGCACGAGCTCTAGTAATTGGTCCAGTATGTATAGCAGCAGGGGCTGTGGGTGTAACAATTGTATTGATGTCCTCATCAGATACCTATGCAAGCATGTTCCTTATTACTTGGTAGACCATGGCAATTTGATAAAAAATCTGTACACCATGGTAGAAACAATCACTATACTCTTGTTCATAAGGATAAAAATATTACTTTGCTTCCTATGACTCCTGATTCCATTTTGAAAGATGATATTAATAGAGCTAATAAAGCAAAACAGGAGACGAATAAGAGTGAAAATCAGATTGTGGCAAAAGAATTTGAGCAACAAATGAAGCCTAATAATAAACCATCTAGTGTTGCTTCTGAAATTAAATTGAAAAGTGCATGTTTATTTGCCACCAAATCTGATATTGATGAGCTAGATTTCAGCAAATCTGTTTGCTATGCTTTTGTGTGCAAAGAGGCATTATTTTCATTCGAGGACGTGCCTTCCTCTTTGCCTCCTGCTGTCAATAACATTTTGCAGGAGTTTGCTGACGTCTTTCCACAAGACGTGCCACCGGGATTACCGCCTATTCGAGGGATTGAGCATCAGATTGACTTAATTCCCGGTGCTTCACTGCCAAACCGTGCACCATACCGTACCAATCCAGAGGAGACGAAGGAGATTATGCGTCAAGTACAAGAGCTTCTCGACAAAGGTTATATACGCGAATCCCTTAGTCCTTGTGCTGTTCCTATTATTCTAGTGCCGAAAAAGGATGGTACATCACGTATGTGTGTTGATTGTAGAGGCATTAATAATATTACTATTCGTTATCGTCATCCTATTCCTAGGCTAGATGATATGCTTGATGAATTGAGTGGCTCTACAATATTCTCCAAAGTTGATTTGCGTAGTGGCTACCATCAAATTCGTATGAAATTGGGAGATGAATGGAAAATAGCATTTAAAACTAAGTTTGGATTATATGAGTGGTTAGTCATGCCTTTTAGGTTAACTAATGCACCTAGCACTTTCATGAGATTAATGAACGAAGTTTTACATGCTTTCATTGGACGATTTGTGGTAGTTTACTTTGATGACATATTGATTTATAGCAGATCTTTGGAAGAACATTTGGAACATTTACGTGCTATTTTTATTGCTCTACGTGATGCACGTTTGTTTGGTAACCTTGGGAAGTGCACCTTTTGCACCGACCGAGTATCTTTTCTTGCCTATGTTGTTACTCCACAGGGAATTGAAGTTGATAAAGCCAAGATTGAAGCTATTGAGAGTTGGCCGCAGCCCAAAACGGTCACACAAGTGAGGAGTTTTCTTGGCCTCGCTGGATTCTATAGGCGTTTTGTGAGAGATTTCAGCACCATTGCTGCACCTCTCAATGAGCTTACAAAGAAAGATGTGCCTTTTCTTTGGGGTACCGCACAGGAAGAAGCCTTCACGGTATTGAAAGATAAGTTGACACATGCTCCTTTACTCCAACTTCCTGATTTTAATAAGACTTTTGAGCTTGAATGTGATGCTAGTGGAATTGGATTAGGAGGTGTGTTATTACAAGATGGCAAACCTGTTGCATACTTTTCTGAAAAATTGAGTGGGCCTAGTCTGAATTATTCTACTTATGATAAAGAATTATATGCTCTTGTTCGGACTTTAGAAACATGGCAACATTATTTATGGCCCAAAGAATTTGTTATACATTCTGATCATGAATCTTTGAAACATATTAAAAGTCAAGCTAAACTGAATCGTAGACATGCTAAATGGGTTGAACTCATTGAGACTTTCCCTTATGTCATTAAACACAAGAAGGGAAAAGAAAATGTTATTGCTGATGCATTGTCTCGCCGCTATACTATGCTTTCACAACTTGACTTCAAAATTGATAGAGGCAAAGGTGTCCCGTCTTTCGATGAGATGGTGGATTTCGCTTTGGTGGAAGTCGACTTTGACGATCCGACTACGAACGTGCGAGGACGTCGCGCCTTAGCAATCGCTAAACCAACTCCGAGAGGTTATTGACCACGCCGGAGCACGATCAACCTGACCACGAGGGTCTGTTTCCTGCGAGCAAACGAAGAACAAGCAAGAAACTAAGATTGCAATCTGGATATTGCGAATATAAGATGAAAGCTTTATTGATCAAGGTGGGGTTCTGTGACGCCTTTGTCTGGTCGTTGAACACAAACGAAGTACGCGAAGTTGCAGCTATGGCGAACTTTTAATCTAAACAAAACCCAAAGTCTAAACGATGCCCTAAGGGCTGTATATATGGAGGAAGAGGGGGAGAATTTCGTGGCCCTTGGTGGAGGGGTCCGAAATCAACCCTATCTCTTGTTTCCCCACACATACGGACTCTAAAAATAGCCTATACTTATGTATTTCGAAATTACATGGGCCTGGCCCAATAATAAGGTGACGCAGCACCTAAAATAGCCTCGGGACGAAATTTATGAAGTGGCGTCTTGTATATTTCGTCCAAGGCTTCATGCACCCATTATGGTGGCTTCAAAGTCCTGAAATCATCACTTGTAACTCCGTTCTTGTTTCCCTTGCGCATGCCATCACTCCATGCTTGTTCTTGCTCCAATGTTCATCCTTCTCCAAGCTAGGCCCTTCATTTGTAAGCAAAACAAATGTATCCAATTTAGGCAGCATCATATTCTCATGAACATTAGAATCATTACCAAGAAACGAAAGTACCTGGTAATTTAGTTGGCGTGCACGAGCTCTAGTAATTGGTCCAGTATGTATAGCAGCAGGGGCTGTGGGTGTAACAATTGTATTGATGTCCTCATCATCCTCCCCTTCTTGAAATGAAGTCGTCCTCGACGGAAGTTCATCTTCCTCACCCAAATAAGGCTTCAAATCTGCAATGTTAAAAGTGGGACTAACCCCAAAATCTGCAGGCAGCTCAAGTTTATATGCATTATCATTTATTTTCTCTAACACCTTAAAGGGACCATCAGCACGTGGCATTAACTTTGATTTGCGCAAATCAGGAAATCTATCCTTACGCAAATGTAACCAAACAAGATCTCCAGGTGCAAACTCAACATGTTTTCTACCCTTATCTCCAGCAAGTTTATATTTAGCATTCATACGCTCAATGTTTTCCTTAGTTAACTCATGCATTTTTAAAATCAATTCAGCACGTTGTTTAGCATCAAAATTAACCTTCTCCGAAGATGGAAGAGGCAACAAATCAATAGGTGCACGAGGTAGGAAACCATACACAACTTCAAAAGGGCACATCTTAGTAGTAGAATGCAATGAACGATTATAAGCAAATTCAATATGAGGCAAGCATTCCTCCCACATTTTCTTATTATTCTTCAAAACAGCCCTAAGCATAGTAGACAATGTTCTATTGACTACTTCAGTTTGTCCATCAGTTTGGGGGTGACAAGTAGTACTAAAAAGCCGTTTAGTCCCCAACTTAGCACATAAACATCTCCAAAAGTGGCTAAGAAATTTAGTATCACGATCTGAAACAATAGTATTTGGCACACCATGCAAGCGAATAATTTCACGAAAGAACAAATCAGCAATATTAACAGCATCATCGCTTTTATGACATGGTATAAAGTGTGCCATTTTCGAGAATCTATCCACGACAACAAATATGCTATCCCTCCCCTTCTTTGTTCGAGGTAAACCTAAAACAATGTCCATAGATATATCCTCCCAAGGAACACTAGGTACAGGCAAAGGCATATATAAACCATGAGGATTGAGTCGTGACTTAGCTTTTTGACATGTAGTGCAGCGAGCAATAAAACGCTCAACATCCCGTCTCATCTTTGGCCAAAAGAAATGTGTAGCAAGTACGACCTACGTCTTCTTCACGCCAAAGTGTCCCATTAATCCTCCTCCATGCGCCTCCTGCAACAACAAAAGACGAACGGAGCTAGCTGGAATGCATAGCATGTTAGCACGAAACACAAATCCATCGTTAACAACAAACTTGTTCCACATTCTTCCTTCTTTACAATTCTGCATTACATCTTTAAAATCAGCATCATGCACATATTGATCTTTGATGGTCTCCAAACCAAATATTTTGAAGTCAAGTTGTGAAAGCATAGTATAGCGACGAGACAATGCATCAGCAATAACATTTTCTTTTCCCTTCTTGTGTTTAATGACATAAGGGAAAGTCTCAATGAATTCAACCCATTTAGCATGTCTACGATTCAGTTTAGCTTGACTTTTAATATGTTTCAAAGATTCATGATCAGAATGTATAACAAATTCTTTGGGCCATAAATAATGTTGCCATGTTTCTAAAGTCCAAACAAGAGCATATAATTCTTTATCATAAGTAGAATAATTCAGACTAGGCCCACTCAATTTTTCAGAAAAGTATGCAACAGGTTTGCCATCTTGTAATAACACACCTCCTAATCCAATTCCACTAGCATCACATTCAAGCTCAAAAGTCTTATTAAAATCAGGAAGTTGGAGTAAAGGAGCATGTGTCAACTTATCTTTCAATACCGTGAAGGCTTCTTCCTGTGCGGTACCCCAAACAAAAGGCACATCCTTCTTTGTAAGCTCGTTGAGAGGTGCAGCAATGGTGCTGAAATCTCTCACAAAACGCCTATAGAATCCAGCGAGGCCAAGAAAACTCCTCACTTGTGTGACCGTTTTGGGCTGCGGCCAACTCTCAATAGCTTCAATCTTGGCTTTGTCAACATCAATTCCCTGTGGAGTAACAACATAGCCAAGAAAAGATACTCGGTCGGTGCAAAAGGTGCACTTCCCAAGGTTACCAAACAAACGTGCATCACGTAGAGCAATAAAAACAGCACGTAAATGTTCCAAATGTTCTTCCAAAGATCTGCTATAAATCAGTATGTCATCAAAGTAAACTACCACAAATCGTCCAATGAAAGCACGTAAAACTTCGTTCATTAATCTCATGAAAGTACTAGGTGCATTAGTTAACCCAAAAGGCATGACTAACCACTCATATAATCCAAACTTAGTTTTAAATGCTGTTTTCCATTCATCTCCCAATTTCATACGAATTTGATGGTAGCCACTACGCAAATCAACTTTGGAGAATATTGTAGAGCCACTCAATTCATCAAGCATATCATCTAGCCTAGGAATAGGATGACGATAACGAATATTAATATTATTAATGCCTCTACAATCAACACACATACGTGATGTACCATCCTTTTTCGGCACTAGAATAATAGGAACAGCACAAGGACTAAGGGATTCGCGTATATAACCTTTGTCGAGAAGCTCTTGTACTTGGCGCATAATCTCCTTCGTCTCCTCTGGATTGGTACGGTATGGTGCACGGTTTGGCAGTGAAGCACCGGGAATTAAGTCAATCTGATGCTCAATCCCTCGAATAGGCGGTAATCCCGGTGGCACGTCTTGTGGAAAGACGTCAGCGAACTCCTGCAAAATGTTAGTGACAGCAGGCAAATGTAACCAAACAAGATCTCCAGGTGCAAACACAACATGTTTTCTACCCTTATCTCCAGCAAGTTTATATTTAGCATTCATGCGCTCAATGTTTTCCTTAGTTAACTCATGCATTTTTAAAATCAATTCAGCACGTTGTTTAGCATCAAAATTAACCTTCTCCGAAGATGGAAGAGGCAACAAATCAATAGGTGCACGAGGTAGGAAACCATACACAACTTCAAAAGGGCACATCTTAGTAGTAGAATGCAATGAACGATTATAAGCAAATTCAATATGAGGCAAGCATTCCTCCCACATTTTCTTATTATTCTTCAAAACAGCCCTAAGCATAGTAGACAACGTTCTATTGACTACTTCAGTTTGTCCATCAGTTTGGGGGTGACAAGTAGTACTAAAAAGCAGTTTAGTCCCCAACTTAGCCCATAAACATCTCCAAAAGTGGCTAAGAAATTTAGTATCACGATCTGAAACAATAGTATTTGGCACACCATGCAAGCGAATAATTTCACGAAAGAACAAACCAGCAACATTAACAGCATCATCACTTTTATGACATGGTATAAAGTGTGCCATTTTCGAGAATCTATCCACGACAACAAATATGCTATCCCTCCCCTTCTTTGTTCGAGGTAAACCTAAAACAAAGTCCATAGATATAAACCATGAGGATTGAGTCGTGACTTAGCTTTTTGACATGTAGTGCAGCGAGCAATAAAACGCTCAACATCCCGTCTCATCTTTGGCCAAAAGAAATGTGTAGCAAGTACGTCCTCCGTCTTCTTCACGCCAAAGTGTCCCATTAATCCTCCTCCATGCGCCTCCTGCAACAACAAAAGACGAACGGAGCTAGCTGGAATGCATAGCTTGTTAGCACGAAACACAAATCCATCGTTAACAACAAACTTGTTCCACATTCTTCCTTCTTTACAATTCTGCATTACATCTTTAAAATCAGCATCATGCACATATTGATCTTTGATGGTCTCCAAACCAAATATTTTGAAGTCAAGTTGTGAAAGCATAGTATAGCGACGAGACAATGCATCAGCAATAACATTTTCTTTTCCCTTCTTGTGTTTAATGACATAAGGGAAAGTCTCAATGAATTCATCCCATTTAGCATGTCTACGATTCAGTTTAGCTTGACTTTTAATATGTTTCAAAGATTCATGATCAGAATGTATAACAAATTCTTTGGGCCATAAATAATGTTGCCATGTTTCTAAAGTCCGAACAAGAGCATATAATTCTTTATCATAAGTAGAATAATTCAGACTAGGCCCACTCAATTTTTCAGAAAAGTATGCAACAGGTTTGCCATCTTGTAATAACACACCTCCTAATCCAATTCCACTAGCATCACATTCAAGCTCAAAAGTCTTATTAAAATCAGGAAGTTGGAGTAAAGGAGCATGTGTCAACTTATCTTTCAATACCGTGAAGGCTTCTTCCTGTGCGGTACCCCAAAGAAAAGGCACATCTTTCTTTGTAAGCTCATTGAGAGGTGCAGCAATGGTGCTGAAATCTCTCACAAAACGCCTATAGAATCCAGCGAGGCCAAGAAAACTCCTCACTTGTGTGACCGTTTTGGGCTGCGGCCAACTCTCAATAGCTTCAATCTTGGCTTTATCAACTTCAATTCCCTGTGGAGTAACAACATAGGCAAGAAAAGATACTCGGTCGGTGCAAAAGGTGCACTTCCCAAGGTTACCAAACAAACGTGCATCACGTAGAGCAATAAAAATAGCACGTAAATGTTCCAAATGTTCTTCCAAAGATCTGCTATAAATCAATATGTCATCAAAGTAAACTACCACAAATCGTCCAATGAAAGCATGTAAAACTTCGTTCATTAATCTCATGAAAGTGCTAGGTGCATTAGTTAACCTAAAAGGCATGACTAACCACTCATATAATCCAAACTTAGTTTTAAATGCTATTTTCCATTCATCTCCCAATTTCATACGAATTTGATGGTAGCCACTACGCAAATCAACTTTGGAGAATATTGTAGAGCCACTCAATTCATCAAGCATATCATCTAGCCTAGGAATAGGATGACGATAACGAATAGTAATATTATTAATGCCTCTACAATCAACACACATACGTGATGTACCATCCTTTTTCGGCACTAGAATAATAGGAACAGCACAAGGACTAAGGGATTCGCGTATATAACCTTTGTCGAGAAGCTCTTGTACTTGACGCATAATCTCCTTCGTCTCCTCTGGATTGGTACGGTATGGTGCACGGTTTGGCAGTGAAGCACCGGGAATTAAGTCAATCTGATGCTCAATCCCTCGAATAGGCGGTAATCCCGGTGGCACGTCTTGTGGAAAAACGTCAGCGAACTCCTGCAAAATGTTAGTGACAGCAGGAGGCAAAGAGGAAGGCACGTCCTCAAATGAAAATAATGCCTCTTTGCACACAAAAGCATAGCAAACAGATTTGCTGAAATCTAGCTCATCAATATCAGATTTGGTGGCAAATAAACATGCACTTTTCAATTTAATTTCAGAAGCAACACTAGATGGTTTATTATTAAGCTTCATTTGTTGCTCAAATTCTTTTGCCACAATCTGATTTTCACTCTTATTCTTCTCCTGTTTTGCTTTATTAGCTCTATTAATATCATCTTTCAAAATGGAATCAGGAGTCATAGGAAGCAAAGTAATATTTTTATCCTTATGAACAAGAGTATAGTGATTGTTTCTACCATGGTGTACAGATTTTTATCAAATTGCCATGGTCTATCAAGTAATAAGGAACATGCTTGCATAGGTACCACATCACAATCAACATAATCAGCATATGTAGAGATACTAAAATGCACACGAACAGTACGTGTTACCTTAACCTTGCCGCTGTTGTTGAACCATTGGATGTAGTAAGGATGTGGATGTGGTCTTGTGGTGAGAGAAAGCTTCTCCACCATCTCCATGCTAGCCAAGTTGTTGCAGCTCCCTCCGTCTATTATGACGCGCACAGAACGTTCCTTCACAACTCCCTTGGTATGGAACAAATTGTGCCTCTGATTTTGCTCAGCTTGTGTGACCTGCACACTCAAAACACGTTGAGCAACTAAACATTCATACCTGTCAGCATCTTCAGGAGCCATGTATTGCGTCTCATGATCAGAATCATCTCCACCATGTTCTTCACGTGTAATAAGAGCCAATGTCTCCTCATCATAGTCACTAGCGGACTCATATCCACCACCCTCGGTAGCAATCATCACACGCGGAGATTTGCATTCTCTCGCATAATGACCTCCTCCCTTACAACGACGACAAATAATATCACTTGTGTGCCCTGTTGATGCCCTGGAAGAAGAAGAACTCTGTGCAGGCCCGACAGGTGCGCTCTTGGAAGATAATGGTGGTTGTTCCTGTTTTCTTGTATCACGGCTGTAGGAGGCACCTGATTGAGGTGCTGGTGTAGTTGAAGTAGAAGATGCACGCGGTGTCCATGATGAGGTCGGCCTGCAGAAAAGTTAGTTCGCGCCAATGCTTGTCGATCCTGCACTTCACGTTCAGCTTTACAAGCAAGATGGAATAAACGAGTGATATTAGTATACTCCTTATAGTCTAGAATGGTCTGAATCTCTCTATTTAATCCACCCAGAAAACGTGCAAGCATAGCTTCATTCTCCTCAACAATACCACATCGAATCATGCCAGTTTGTAATTCCTGATAATATTCTTCTACAGAATTTTTTCCTTGTCTTAAACGCTGCAATTTTTGAAGCAATTCACGTTGATAATATGGTGGAACCCAACGCGTACGCATAGCGGTTTTCAAAGCAGCCCAAGTTGTTGGAATAGGATATAATCTACAATGTTCAGACCACCAGACACATGCAAAACTAGTGAAAGCACAAACAGCAGCAGCAACCCGTCTCTCCTTGGGATATTGTAAACATGTAAAACGTTGTTCAGTTTCTAACTCCCAAGTAAGATATATATCAGGAACATATCTACCCTCAAATGGTGGAATATTCAATTTCAGTTTAGGAATATGGACATCATCTCGTACCTGAGGTGGTGGTGCAGGCCTACCATTACGAATATATACCTGAGGTCGACCTGCTGGTGGTGGTGCTGGTGGTTGCACGTAGTTCTGATTTTGAGCAACCTCATCCTCGTAATCTCCCACATAATCATCCTCCTCCGCATCAGCAGCAGGAGCCACAGAAGTATCAACAGCAGCACCAACAGTTTGGCCAAACGCAAGAGGAACACGGCTCGCTCGGCGGAGGTCTATTTCGCGACGTGGAGGTAGTCGTTGTTGTTGTTGTTGGAGAGGTGCGTTAGGTGCAGCGGGTGGTGGTGGTGGAAGACGCGCGAGCAATTCATTAAACTTGTTATCGAGCTTTGTTTCGAACGTCTTCTCCATGCCATCTATCTTCTCCATGGCCTCTTCAAATCTGTTTAGCACGTCTTGCACCTGTTCACTCATCATTTGCTGAAATTTATCATGCAAATCCTTATTCGTCATGTTCTCCCAGTCAGTCTCGTCGGCTTGTGATCCTGGCATGGTTAGCAGCAATAGAAACACACAAGAATATGATCCTACAGACTACTAACAAGAGGTGGTGGTGGGTGTCACAAATCCGTCAAGCAAATCTCAAATTCTTACCAGTTCTTACCCAGCAGCAGGCGGTGATCGGCAACCGTTGTAGTCAAAAACTATCAAAGCTTGGATAGAGCGATTACCAGGGAGAGTCAAACGCACGACGTAGATGTATGTGGAGCTGGGAAGGCTTATAATATGGTAGCAAAAAGGGTCAGCAATAATTAATTCAGAGATGCAAAGTTGAATAAACGCTCAACGACGGTACTGTGCTGGTCCTAGGCTAGACTGTGCTAGAGACGCGAGCCTAGAACACCAACAAAATCACGGCGCGGCACGTAAACAAGGGAAAAGCACCCTCTGGAATTTTTTTTTCGCTCTTTTTTTTTGCGCTCTTTTTTTTGCGCTGCTTTTTTTTGCGAAAAATCACTATAATGGCGAGTGTCTCAAAACTCTTCCTAGCTCAAACTGACAGGATGGGCACGAAATTTTTTCGACCAATTTTTTTTTGACTGCCCGGACCCAAAAACTGGAAACGGGTCAAAAAAAACTTCCTATAATGGCACCTGTCTCAAAACACTCAGAAACACCTAAAAATAGGATAGCCCGAATTTTTTTTGAAAAATGCGTTTTCGAAAATTTTTGGGCCTAAACAGAGCGTGGTTTCCGGACTCTTTTTTTTTCGAAACCTACTCCGGCAAGGAAACACGAATCGGAATCTAGATGGATCTTGAAAACAAACCTAATATGACAATAACTCGGATTGGTGGTGGATATATGGTGGTAGATGGCAGCGGTGGTGGTATATGATAGCAGTGGTGGTATATGGATATGGATTCGAAGCGGTGGCGGATAAGCGGTGGTGGTAGATGGCATGGGTGATGATGATGGTGCGGCGGCGGCGTGACAACTTATGACCAGAACTCGAAACTCTAAAAGACTAGACTCTAAGACCAGCAACTAGACACGACGATGCAACCGCAAATTCAACAAAGCAAAACCCTAAAAAGATTATGCAAAGGCTCAGATTGGTTCGGATATGATGAACTAACCCTAATTTTTTTTGTGGCTTTTTCGTGGACTATAGGTATGAACAACAGACTCGATCTAAACTACGAAAAACTGTAAAATCTCACCGAGCAACCTGGAAATCTGATACCACTTGATAGAGGCAAAGGTGTCCCGTCTTTCGATGAGATGATGGATATCGCTTTGGTGGAAGTCGTCTTTGACGATCCGACTACGAACGTGCGAGGACGTCGCGCCTTAGCAATCACTAAACCAACTCCAAGAGGTTATTGACCACGCCGGAGCACG
This sequence comes from Triticum aestivum, assembly GCF_018294505.1. Taxonomy (NCBI): domain Eukaryota; kingdom Viridiplantae; phylum Streptophyta; class Magnoliopsida; order Poales; family Poaceae; genus Triticum; species Triticum aestivum. The sequence goes on from NC_057803.1 coordinate 248,137,172, forward strand.
ATCGACCTGACCACGAGGGTCTGTTTCCTGCGAGCAAACGAAGAACAAGCAAGAAACTAAGATTGCAATCTGGATATTGCGAATATAAGATGAAAGCTTTATTGATCAAGGTGGGGTTCTGTGACGCCTTTGTCTGGTCGTTGAACACAAACGAAGTACGCGAAGTTGCAGCTATGGCGAACTTTTAATCTAAACAAAACCCAAAGTCTAAACGATGCCCTAAGGGCTGTATATATGGAGGAAGAGGGGGGAATTTCGTTGCCCTTGGTGGAGGGGTCCAAAATCAACCCTATCTCTTGTTTCCCCACACATACGGACTCTAAAAATAGCCTATACTTATGTATTTCGAAATTACATGGGCCTGGCCCAATAATAAGGTGACGCAGCACCTAAAATAGCCTCGGGACGAAATTTATGAAGTGGCATCTTGTATATTTCGTCCAAGGCTTCATGCACCCATTATGGTGGCTTCAAAGTCCTGAAATCATCACTTGTAACTCCGTTCTTGTTCCCCTTGCGCATGCCATCATCTCCATGCTTGTTCTTGCTCCAATGTTCATCCTTCTCCAAGCTAGGCCCTTCATTTGTAAGCAAAACAAATGTATCCAATTTAGGCAGCATCATATTCTCATGAACATTAGAATCATTACCAAGAAACGAAAGTACCTGGTAATTTAGTTGGCGTGCACGAGCTCTAGTAATTGGTCTAGTATGTATAGCAGCAGGGGGTGTGGTTGTAACAATTGTATTGATGTCCTCATCAGGATCACAAGTCGACGAGGCTGACTGGGAGAACTTGACGAACAAGGAGCTTCATGATACGTTTCAGCAAATGATGAGTGGACAGGTGCAAGATGTGATAAACAGATTTGAAGATGCCATGGAGAAGATAGATGGCATGGAGAAGACGTTTGAAACAAAGCTCGATAACAAGTTTGCTGAATTGCTTTCGCGTTTTCCACCACCACCACCGGCTGCTCCTATCGCACCTCTGCAACAACAGCAACAACATCGACTACCTCCACGTCGGGAAATAGCCCTCCGCCGAGCGAGCCGTGTCCCTCTTTAGTCGGGCCAAACTGCTGGTGCTGCTGTTGATACTTCTGTGGCTCCTACTACTGATGTGGAGGAGGATGATTATGTGGGAGATTATGAGGATGAGGTTGATCAAAATCAGAACTACGTGCCACCACCAGCACAGCAACCACCAGGTCGTCCACATGCAAATAATGGCAATGGTAGGGCTCACCCTCAGGTACGAGATCATGACCATCTCCCTAAACTAAAATTGAATATTCCACCATTTGAGGGTAGATATGTTCCTGATATATATCTTACTTGGGAGTTAGAAACTGAACAACGATTTACATGTTTACAATATCCCGAGGAGAGACGTGTTCCTGCTGCTGTTTGTGCATTCACTAGTTTTGCATGTGTTTGGTGGTCTGAGCATTGTAGATTATATCCTATTCCGGCTACTTGGGCTGCTTTGAAAACTGCTATGCGTATTCGTTGGGTTCCACCATATTATCAACTGAATTACTTCAAAAATTGCAGCGCTTAAGACAGGGAAAAATTTCTGTAGAAGAATATTATCAGGAATTACGAACTGGCATGATTAGATGTGGTATTGTTGAGGAGAATGAAGCTGTGCTTGCACGTTTTATGGGTGGATTAAATAGAGAGATTCAGACGATTCTAGAGTATAAGGAGAATACTAATATCACTCGTTTATTCCATCTTGCTTGTAAAGCTGAACGTGAAGTGCAGGATCGACAGGCATTGGCGCGGACTAACTTTTCTGCAGGTCGACCTTCATCATGGACACCACGTGCATCATCTACTTCCACACGTTCTGCTACACCGGCACCTCCGTCGGCTGCCACCTCCAACCGTGATACAATAAAGCAGGCACAATCACCACTATCTGCCAAGAGCACACCTTCTGGGCCTGCAAAGAGCTCTTCTTCATCCATGGCATCAACAGGGCAAACACATGATATTATTTGTCGACGTTGCAAGGGTGGAGGTCATTATGCGAGAGAATGCCCACCTAAGCGTGTGATGATTGTTACTGAGGATGGTGGGTATGAGTCCGCTAGTGACTATGATGAGGAGACTTTGGCTCTTATTACACGTGACGAACACGGTGGAGACGATTCTGATCATGAGACGCAATACATGGCTCCTGAAGATGCTGACAGGTATGAATGTTTAGTTGCTCAACGTGTTTTGAGTGTGCAGGTTACACAAGCTGAGCAAAATCAAAGGCATAATTTGTTCCATACAAAGGGAGTTGTGAAGGAACGTTCTATTCGCATGATCATAGATAGAGGGAGCTGCAATAACTTGGCTAGCATGGAGATGGTGGAGAAGCTATCTCTCACCACAAGACCACATCCATATCCTTACTACATCCAATGGTTCAACAACAGCGGCAACGTTAAGGTAACATGTACTGTTCGTGTGCATTTTAGTATCTCTACATATGCTGATTATGTTGATTGTGATGTGGTACCTATGCAAGCATGTTCCTTATTACTTGGTAGAGCATGGCAATTTGATAAAAATTCTGTACACCATGGTAGAAACAATCAGTACACTCTTGTTCATAACAATAAAAATATTACTTTGCTTCCTATGACTCCTGATTCCATTTTGAAAGATGATATTAATAGAGCTAATAAAGCAAAACAGGAGACAATTAAGAGTGAAAATCAGATTGTGGCAAAAGAATTTGAGCACCAAATGAAGCCTAATAATAAACCATCTACTGTTGTTTCTGAAATTAAATTGAAAAGTGCATGTTTACTTGCCACCAAATCTGATATTGATGAGCTAGATTTTAGCAAATCTATTTGCTATGCTTTTGTGTGCAAAGAGGCATTATTTTCATTCGAGGACGTGCCTTCCTCTTTGCCCCCTGCTTTCACTAACATTTTGCAGGAGTTCGCTGACGTCTTTCCACAAGACGTGCCATCGGGATTACCACCTGTTCGAGGGATTGAGCATCAAATTGACTTAATTCCCGGTGCTTCGCTACCCAACCGTGCACCATACCGTACCAATCCAGAGGAGACGAAGGAGATTATGCGTCAAGTACAAGAACTGCTCGACAAAGGTTATATACGCGAATCCCTTAGTCCTTGTGTTGTTCCTATCATTTTAGTGCCGAAAAAGGATGGTACGTCGCGTATGTGCGTTGATTGTAGAGGCATTAATAATATTACTATTCGTTATCGTCATCCTATTCCTAGGCTAGATGATATGCTTGATGAATTGAGTGGCTCTACAATATTCTCCAAAGTTGATTTGCGTAGTGGATACCATCAAATTCGTATGAAATTGGGTGATGAATGGGAAACAGCATTTAAAACTAAGTTTGGATTATATGAGTGGTTAATCATGCCTTTTGGGTTAACTAATGCACCTAGTACTTTCATGAGGTTAATGAACGAAGTTTTACGTGCTTTCATTGGATGATTTGTGGTAGTTTACTTTGATGACATATTGATTTATAGCAAATCTTTGGAGGAACATTTGGAACATTTACGTGCTGTTTTTATTGCTCTACGTGATGCACGTTTGTTTGGAAACCTTGGAAAGTGCACCTTTTGCATCGACCGAGTATCTTTTCTTGGCTATGTTGTTACTCCATAGGGAATTGAAGTTGATAAAGCCAAGATTGAAGCTATTGAGAGTTGGCCGCAGCCCAAAACGGTCACACAAGTGAGGAGTTTCCTTGGCCTCGCTGGTTTCTATAGGCGTTTTGTGAGATATTTCAGCACCATTGCTGCACCTCTCAACGAGCTTACAAAGAAGGATGTGCCTTTTGTTTGGGGTACCGCACAGGAAGAAGCTTTCACGGTATTGAAAGATAAGTTGACACATGCTCCTTTACTCCAACTTCCTAATTTCAATAAGACTTTTGAGTTTGAATGTGATGCTAGTGGAATTGGATTAGGAGGTGTGTTATTACAAGATGGAAAACCTGTTGCATACTTTTCTGAAAAATTGAGTGGGCCTAGTCTGAACTATTCTGCTTATGATAAAGAATTATATGCTCTTGTTCGGACCTTAGAAACATGGCAACATTATTTATGGCCCAAGGAATTTGTTATACATTCTGATCATGAATCTTTGAAACACATTAAAAGTCAAGCAAAACTGAACCGTAGACATGCTAAATGGGTTGAATTCATTGAGACTTTCCCTTATGTCATTAAACACAAGAAGGGTAAGGAAAATGTTATTGTTGATGCCTTGTCTCGTCGTTATACTATGCTTTCACAACTTGACTTTAAAATATTTGGTTTGGAGACCATCAAAGATCAAAATGTTCATGATGCTGAATTTAAAGATGTATTGCAGAATTGTAAGGAAGGGAGAACTTGGAACAAGTTCGTTCTTAACGATGGATTTGTGTTTCGTGCTAACAAGCTATGCATTCCAGCTAGCTCCGTTCGTCTTTTGTTGTTGCAGGAGGCGCATGGAGGAGGATTAATGGGACACTTTGGTGTCAAGAAGACGGAGGATATACTTGCTACACATTTCTTTTGGCCAAAGATTAGACGGGATGTTGAGCGTTTTGTTGCTCGCTGCACTACATGTCAAAGAGCTAAGTCACGACTCAATCCTCATGGTTTATATATGCCTTTGCCTGTACCTAGTGTTCCTTGGGAGGATATATCTATGGACTTTGTTTTAGGTTTACCTCGAACAAAGAAGGGGAGGGATAGCATATTTGTTGTCGTGGATAGGTTCTCGAAAATGGCACACTTTATACCATGTCATAAAAGCGATGATGCTGTTAATGTTGCTGATTTGTTCTTTCGTGAAATTATTCGCTTACATGGTGTGCCAAATACTATTGTTTCAGATCGTGATACTAAATTTCTTAGCCACTTTTGGAGATGTTTATGGGCTAAGTTGGGGACTAAGCTGCTTTTTAGTACTACTTGTCACCCCCAAACTTATGGACAAACTGAAGTAGTCACTAGAACATTGTCTACTATGCTTAGGGCTGTTTTGAAGAATAACCAGAAAATGTGGGAAGAATGCTTGCCTCATATTGAATTTGCTTAGAATCGTTCATTGCATTCTACTACTAAGATGTGCCCTTTTGAAATTGTGTATGGTTTCCTACCTCGTGCACCTATTGATTAGTTGCCTCTTCCATCTTCAGAGAAGGTTAATTTTGATGCTAAAGAACGTTCTGAATTGATTGTAAAAATGCATGAGTTAACTAAGGAAAACATTGAGCGTATGAATGCTAAATATAAACTTGCTGGAGATAACGGTAGAAAACATGTTGTGTTTGCGCCTGGAGATCTTGTTTGGTTACATTTGCGTAAAGATAGATTTCCTAATCTGCGCAAATCAAAGCTAATGCCATGTGCTGAGCTACCTATAGATTTTGGGGTTAATCCCACTCTTAACATTGCAGATTTGAAGCCTTATTTGGGTGAGGAAGATGCGCTTTCGTCGAGGACGACTTGATTTCAAGAAGGGGAGGATGATGAGGACATCAATACCATTGTTACACCCACAGCCCCTACTGTTACATATACTGGACCAATTACTAGAGCTCGCGCACGCCAATTAAATTACCAGGTACTTTCGTTTCTTGGTAATGATTCTAATGTTCATGAGATTATGATGCTGCCTAAATTGGATACATCTGTTTTGCTTACAAATGAAGGGCCTAGCTTGGAGAAGGATGAACATTGGAGCAAGAACATGCATGGAGTTGATGGCATGCGCAAGGGGATCAAGAACGGAGTTACAAGTGATGATTTCAGGACATTGAAGCCGCCATAAGGAGTGCATGAAGCCTTGGACGAAATATACAAGATGCCACTTCATAATATTCGTCCATAGGCTATTCTAGGTGCTGCGTCACCTTATTAATGGGCCAGACCCATGTAATTTCGAAATACTTAAGTATAGGCTATTTTTAGAGTCCGTATGTGTGGGGAAACAAGATTTAGGGTTGGTTTCGGACCCCACCCTCAAGGGCCACGAAATTCCCCCCTCTTCCTCCATATATACAGCCCTTAGGGCGTCGTTTAGACTTTGGGTTTTGTTTAGATTAAAAGTTCGCCATAGCTGCAACTTCGCGTACTTCGTTTGTGTCCAACGACCAGATCAAGACGTTACAGAACCCCACCTTGATCAATAAAGCTTTCATCTTATATTCGCAATATCCCGATTGCAATCTCAGTTTCTTGCTTGTTCTTTGTTTGCTCGCAGGAAACAGACCCTCGTGGTCAGGTTGATCGTGCTCCGGCGTGGTCAATAACCCTCGGAAGTTGGTTTAGCGATTGCTAAGGCGCGACGTCTCGCACGTTCGTAGTCGGATCGTCAAGGTTGACTCCCACAGAAAACGATAGCCACCATCTCATGGAAACATCGGGACACCTTAGCCTCTATCAACTCGCCTCAGCCATCATTGACCTATGCTATGAAAAGATGAAGGAGGATGCCAACAGAACACGTCCCGTATCTTGGCACAGGGCCCGAATGCGGCAACTGGATGAACCTCACCTCAAGTTCGTGGCCAAGAGCATGTACACATGCTACGAGATGCACAGGCGGATCGTTGACATGAGAAAGTGCCTCGTTAACGAAATCGATGAGGCTGGATCGAGCCACAAGCAGAGCAGTAGCGACCAGTGTCACAAGAAGTAGATGGTGATCAGATGATCATTTATCCTAGTTAATTATGCATGTAATATATAGTTGACTTTGGTGTGTGGAAATGTCATGTGTTTAGTAGCCACCTATGTAATTATGCATGTAATAGTTTACTTTGGTGTGTGCAAATGTCATGTGTATAGTAGCCACATATGTAATAGGATGTTTAATTTGGTTATGCAACCATGTCCTTACAAGTGTGTGTATATATGTTGTCGTTCTGTATGCAATCCCAACGCACAACACACGTCTTATTAGCAGCAATCGTGTGTGTTATTATCGGTCTTCGCACACATTTTTTATTACAGACATGTTTGCCGCGTATCACACACATTCTTGTTAAATTGAACCGTTTCTGTTATGTTGGCTCAATGCAAACAGTTCATCCGAGTGAACTATTTACCCTCTATCGCACACACCTTGATCTGGCTGACCGTGTCTTTTGCTCCGCCTAATCACAAACAGTTCATCCGAGTGAACCGTATGCCGTATATCGCACACACTTTCATCGGGCTGCCCATTTCTGTTCTTCTACCTTATCGCAAACAGTTCATTGAACTGAACCGTATGCCCCTCATGGCACACGGAACTAATTTCTGAACCGTGTTTGATGCATCCGTCATCACAAATGTTTTGCATCTTCTTGGATGGTTTTTATACATCACCGTTTGTGATTATTGCATCGCACACAGTTTCGTCAAAAGGGTCTCTGATTGTTGTGTGGTGTTAGCAGCATCCTGTAGTAGTGCTTGTTCGACGATTCCAGATCGTTCCCATCTTTTGCCTCGCCGTCGTCCACCACCATTGTCCGCTCGACGATGCGTGGTCAACAACGAGAGCCAACATGGACTACGTCGAGAGTCTGACAGCTGGGAACCACCAGCTACATCTTAGCACGCAAGCTAGTGCATCCTTATTATGCGGAAATAAACAATTCCTCCCCTTGACAGGTTGGACCCACCAGCTACAATCTTCGCATGCAAGGATGTTCATTCTTATTACGTGGAAACAATCCCCCCACCAATGACAGCTGGGACCCACGAGCTACATCTTTGCACAGAAGGAAGTGCCTCCTTATTACGTGCAAGAAAAGTGATTCCTCCCCTTGCTAGCTCGGACCCAGCTGATTTGGAGGCTAACTTGTGGGCCTACTAAGTTGACACGCAGGTATGGCTTTGTAAACCTAGTCAACAAACAATTCTAGCAGTAGTGACCATTGGATTAACATCCAACGGCCGCGCTGCTTTTTTAATCTCTGATCTTCTTGCTTCAGCCTCCGAAACCAGTGCCGGCTGGACCGACTGCTACTTCCTTCCATGGCCTCCTGTACTGCCCCCACTGGCCATGCCATCCCTCTACTCACCCACACCCCCTGTTATTCTCCGGCGATGGTAGCCTCACGTCGCAGCCGAACCAGTGAACCCTCATACTCCCCTTCACGTGGGCATCCACTTGCCTCGTCTTCTTTGGCTCCACGTTGTTCTCTTCCTAGGCCTCACCGTCGTCCACCACCTTGATGCTCTTGGCGCCTCATGGTCAATGAGGTCAACGAACGACAACCATCGGAAGAGGACTTTAGGCTGTGAGGCTGACAGCTGGACCCACCAGCTACATCTTTGAACGCAAGGAAGTTCCTCCTTATTACTCGCAAAATGAAAATGATTCCTCCCCCTGACAGCCGGGACCCACTCGCTGACAGCTGGGACCCACCAGATCGAAGCATATGTAGCTTTGTTTGTCTTGTCGCGAACGTGTACATACATACTGGTCCATCCGTGTCTCTGAAACGATGAACCGTGGCCGAGCAAGTAGTGGCACGTGTAGTAGTAGAGACCCCGACGTAGCAGTTCAAGCAGTCCAGTCAAAACCATGTACACCTACGTACAACCAGATGTCAAAAAATACGGCCACATACGTACATATGGGCGGGGTCTCAAACTCCTACTCACGCATACGTACGGCCAGGGCTCGTGTACATGGAGAGGCAACGGACGGTAGCAATGGCGTCCTGTTCATCGGCAACCAACCGGCTGGATCGTAATGGAGAAACAACGTCCTTTTCATCGGGAGGCAACAAACTGGGTCGGAATGTCTTATGTTCATCGGGAGCCAACCGGCTTGGACGGAACAGCCGAAACCGGGCCTGGCGTATCGCAGAGCAGAGGAAACGGCCTTCTGTTCGACCAGCTATGGTCAAAATGGAATCCTATTCATCGGGAGGGGTCTGGTGTACCGCAAAACGGAGGAAATGAACTTGTGTTCAAGCTCCTATAGTCGAAACGGGGTGATGTTGATCGGGCGGGGTGTGGCGTATCGCAAAACGGAGGAAATAGACTTTTACGGGAGCGCATATGGTCAAAAGGGTGTCATGTTCATCGAGAGGGGTGTGGCGTACTGCAAAAAAGGACTCCATGGTCTACTGTTCATCCACCATCTACTACCTCCCTCCAGCCCCCATGGGCCACTGTTCATCCACCGTCGACTTCCTCCAGCCTCCACCAGCTACTTTTCATCCACCGTGACCTTCCTCCTACATCCACCAGATACTGTTCATCTGCGTGCTACTGTTCATCCAGCCTCCACCGGCTACTATTCATGGAGCCTCCACGGGGTCTTGTTCATCCACCCCAACTGGCTCGGGTGTGGCAGCCTCCTCGATCGGGGTCCTGTTCATCCAGCGGCAACGGCCTCTACTACCATGGGGTCCTATTTATCTAACCCCTCACCGGGAACTGTTCATCCTACTCCCGCGACGGTCATTCTTGATCAAGAGGCAGCAGCATGTTTGATCGGCTTCAGTTAGCAGAAGTAGCAAAGGAATCGCTAGGATTTAGTTAACAGCCAAGGGATCGACCACTCGGGTTCAGTAACGTAGCTAGTGCAATCGTTCAGGTTCAGTAAGCGAACACCTTGCTCAGGTTCAGTTAGAGCCCAATGCCTCGCACACACGCGTGTACGTGTACGAGAGAAACGCGCAGACCTCCGTGCATCACTCGGCCTGACCACTCACTGTAACCAGGAACTCCCCGATATTTTCCTCTTCCTTGCTTCTACCATGATTTTTTCTGTCATGGACGGCCCGAAGAATGTCGTGCAGGTGCATCCCCGGCCCGCCCATGATGAAAAGCCAATTTTCTATCATGATTTATTATCATAGAAGTAGGAGACCACCACATCTATGATGATACGTGGTTTTGTCACAATTATCATCATAGAAGTGTCATAAGCATGAAAGAAAAACTTTTCGTTCGGGCCAAAATGGCATGGATGTGTCTTTTTTGTAGCGGATAGAACGAGCCAATGCTTTGCTTGTTTTAAGAATATAATTTAAGTAAAGTGAATAAAATTTCAGTAAAGTTACCCTCTCGTGAATGGATGTGTGGCCGGAATAGGTTTCTTGGCTTCTAGGCCGGTTTAATGGAGGTGTTTGAATGCATTGAGGAGGATAACTTTACTTGCAATGAGGATGCATCAAACATGGTTCATATTTTAGTTGCGTGTGTGATTGAGGGCATATGGTTCAGTTCAATTAACCGTTTGCGATGAGGAGGAACAAAAGAAACGGGCAGCCAGATGAAGGTGTGTGTGATGTACAGCATACGATTCACTCGGATGAACTATTTGTGATTAGGCAACACAAAAGAAACGGTCAGCCATATCAAAGGTGTGTGCGATATACGGCATACGGTTCACTCGGATGAAATGTTTGCGTTGAGACATGTGAACAGAAACTGTTCAAATGAACAAGATGTGTGTGATACAAGGCAAACAGGTCTATAATCGGAAACGTGTGCGAAGACCGATAACAACACAGACGATTACTGCTAACAAGCCCTGTGTGTTGTGAGCAAACGATTGCTGGTATACAATTGTGAGTGATTGATGAAAACATCACTGACGGGTTCCATTGTTTAGTCCCTGTGCAATGTGATTTTCTTTGTCTGCACAACATCAACGCTCTGTCTACAGAGCATCAACATATATACTTAAAAAGACAGCATTGCATAACCAAATTAACCATACAATTACACAAGTGACTACGCACATAACATTTCCACACACCAAAGAAAGTAATTACATGCATACTAAAGTAGGAGAAACGAGGATCTAATCATCTACTTATTGTTGTGATGACGCTTGCCATTGCTCTGCTGCTGGCTGGATCCTTGGCCGTTTTGGGGAAGGAGGAACTTCCTCATGTCAACGATCCGCGTGTACATGTCGTAGCTCATGTACGCCTCCATGGCCATGTACATGACGTGAGCTTTGTCGAGTTTCTCCATCCAGGCCGAGTGCTAGGCATGCTTGTCCTTGTTGCACAAATCCTTCATGTCTCTGTAGTAGGGTTCAATGATGGCCTCGGCGAGGTGAACCAGTGAGTCCTTCTCATGCTCCTTGGTGCCCCAGATCTTGTATTGGCCCTGGATGTCGACAACATTCTGGCAGGCGATGCCCGAATTCTCGAGCACCTTTACATCATTAGTGATGTCCACCGTAGCGAACATGTAGTGGGGGCTATTGACAAACCTGGCAAAACGTTCGCAAGGCCTTGTGTTCAGGCAGTAGTGGTAGATGAGGACGTGGTGGCGCATGCACATCTGGCGATGGCGACCTTGGGCCCCGGCACGAGCACGGGTGTACTCGAGGTTGAACCCGACCACCTTGTACTTCTCCACGACAAGCAACAACTCCATGATGTGGATGAAGTGCTCCACCCAGACCAGGTTGTTGGTGTACACCATCGAGAGGTCCATGAACCTTCTGTGGGTATCCACCACGACACGCATGGTGAACTGCTACTCGTCGTCGGCAGCCGCTCGGAGCGCCATTGGAGCCGTGTGGGATACCCTCTAACAATTTCTCATGGTGGGTGTGCTTCTTGCAATGGTTGGGCACGATCGAAAGGTCGAAGGGACACAAGGGTAGGTTAAATGGCCGCTATAATAAATGGCGGCCGACCGGCCTGTAATCGTCATGTCTTGTCACGGCGTTCATAGCGGAGGATTCCAGTGCACGCTTGACAACACCGCACCGCACGAGTGCACTCGAAGAGGCGCCAAATGTATCATCGGTGAGCCTGTTCCCGCGCTACCGCGCCGTTTACCGCGCAAGCTTCCCACCCGACTAGTTTGGCCACGAGTCGGCTAGAAGAGGGACAAATCATGGGCATTTATTGGCAAAAAGCTTTGTAAAAATGAAGTGTGTGGAATGACTTCGGTCATAAGTTTACCCTTGGGTGATGAGGTCAAAGTTCCACAGAATTGTGATGATGGACACTCGAGTGTGATAATTAATTCTGCGCTCTACAGTGCACATGGTGGAAGAAACCAACTGTGTGCAATAATGTCGAAGATCGCAGTCGAGTTAGCTATACAGATCGTGTGCTGTGAGATCGACAAGGTAAATTGATTCGAGAATGGTTAATAAAATCTAAAACCATTGCATATTAAGGTCAAAATAGTGCTAGCAATATACGAGTCTCATACGATGCCATTTCAACGATTGTACCACAAAAGCTCGAAATGTTACAAGGTTCAAATTCCAGAGTTATATGGCTCAAATTCGAAGATTACAAGGTTCAAACTGATATTAGAAATGAAATTCAGCTCATCAGCTGCAAACGCTCGCGCTCATCTGCTGAACATGGACATTAGAGAGGTTCAAACTAATATCACCGCTTCTAGGTCTGGCTGCGAAACCTCACAATTTTTGCAAAGGAGTCGGCCACTGAGAAGTCATGTATGGGGTTGACACGACGACTTCCGATTACTCTGTCATCTGAAGTTCCAAAATGAAATTCAACATTTTTGGAGCCTACTCCATTCTGCCGCAGGCGCCGGCGCTGATCAACAAATCATTCATTTTTGCGAAATAAATGTAGGGCAAACCTCATTTCCTTCAGCACCCTTGCTCTGAGAGCAAAGAACCTGGCGAAGAAAATCTTCGGTAAGGTCCCTCGGTAGGAGTTCAAAGTAATTTCTGAGAGATGCAGATCTAGGCATTCGATGTGATTGTTATATTGTATCACATTATCAACCACTAGGCCTAATCTTATCTGCAAAAGAGGAAAACATGTTAGTGCCTATATGCAGTTTTGAACGTTACTACATGCCTAATTATTTACTTTGCAGGATTTGTATAATGCACTAACATGTCATATTTGATCTGACATGATTAACATGGGCATTTGATTACATTCTAGAAAAATGTAGCCTTCTTCACAAGAGGTTGGAGTGGATGAAAAGTTCCCTAAGAAAACTAGTACAGATGAATCCAAAGGAGAAATGCTTATTGATTGTAACCATATGGATCAAGCAACCAATATGGGGGGGCATGTATGTACTGAAATCGTCGAAAAGAACCTTCAGAAATCGTAGTACATTGTCATCATAAACTTAGAAAAAGGTGTCACAAATTGAACTCCCTTATGGTTAACATTTAACAGGAAAGGAACATCACCTCGATATATAGCTTCTCCAGGCACAAAAAGCATCTCACGAAACTGACAACTTGCTCTAGGTCGGGCCCGATAGATTCTAGTGCCAAGACATTCATTGTGCGCAGTTTAGAGGTCAAACTTGTCGGAATCATTTTCTGAATGACAGACGAACAAACATCTTCAAAAATAGAAATGATGTTAATTTGTAGAAGGAGAGGTAGAAGGTGGCTGTTGTACCTGAATGGGTGTGGATCCAATAACAAGTTCGGAGCATTTGTCAGACGAGCAGCCCACCACTGTCAATTTTGGCGCAGAAATGGCATTGATTTTTATTGGACCTTCTTGATCAACTACAAGTAATCTCTCAAGTGCAGGTGTGTCCTGGATGACCATACCATGGTACACATATTTTGATATCTTCCTGCTGCACCAGCAACACACATAAATAGTCTGGAGAGTCATGGAGGTTATGTGGAAGGTACTCAACCCATTGATCGCCTGAAGACGAAGGTACTCGAGTGCAGTACAGCCATGGAGCAGGCGCTCCATGTCACACTTTGAGAGGCAGACATCGACGAGGTCGAGGTGCTTCAGTTGTCGTAGAATAATAGCGGGCACGTCATGAAGGGTCGGGAAATGGCAGTTCCTAAACTTGGCGACACACAGCGTGGGTGCGAGGCAGAGTGCGAACATTGGCAGCGACCACATAAGCCCATCATCAAAAGTGAGCTCCTCGAGATGATCTAGGGCGGGGGATCGGAACCAGTCATCAAGCTTGGCTCGGTCCTTGCCGTTGGGACGGGACTTGCCCATTCTAAGGCCTTTGGTTGGGCCAAGGTGACTGTCGAGGATCTTGGAGAATGCATCCAAACTTTTGCGATAGTCGTGGCAGAGCTCCTGGGTGTCGATGAGGTTGAGAGGGCTAGAGTTCTATAGGGAGCGCCACCGCCGGGAAAGGAGGGTTGTCCGCGCCCCATATTTGATTGGGAGGGGGGAGATGATGACTCTCAACATATCATCGGGGAGGCTGCTGATTAAGTCTAGGCCTGCTGGAGTCGCTTGCGATTCTAGCTCGCCCCGCCTCCACTTGTTGGCAGCCCCGTTCTCCACCTCCGAAATCCCCTTGTCAGCGGCGCTTTCTGATAGAAATGGGAGTACAGGGAATATTTAGTTAAAACAGGGCAATAGAAAAGTGTATTGGTAACTAGAAGTTATTAGGTAGGAATATAGTAAGAAAAGGGAATAACAAATGGTTGCGTAAATACTACAAAATTCATTTGACATTGCAGGGTAAGTCAACATATGTAGATAGTTCAAAAGAAAACTTACTTCGAACAAAGTCTGGACGGATGATTTTGTTCGGGAAGTTAGCATATATCTCATGACCAGGCCCTTTTATGTGTAGTGCAATTTTAGTGCCAGCTTTCAGTACGTAAAACTTTGCAATTCATTCCAAAAGAAAGTGCGAAAATAGGAGTCACCACGTTCATCAAGTCTTACAGTAGCAACGATTGTAAATCCATGGTTTGTGTGTAGTATGACATCCGTGGAGCCTTGATCTATGTAAAGGGAAAAATTGTGCAGTACATAATATGTTGTATAGCGAGGGATGTTCTGCAGAAAATGGTAGGATTTTTAAAGAAAATATGGTAACATGCAAATATGGGCCCGAATTGAAAGAACTGTAGAGCAGTAGAAATCGAAGGACAAAAATCTATAATTAAACAGATAGGGTAAACATGATGTCATGGAAAAATGAGAGTAACCGAAAGAACAATAACTAATTAATTTGCCTAATATAGAAAGAAGAGGGGGAAAATCCCCTTGACGTATATGGTGCATGTGGCACCTTTTATCCAAATGTAGTACTATTTTGAAGATGTTCAGGAAAGTAGGCCATGCCAACCGATTTAGGATGAGATTGAACATACCGCGCGCGTGCTCAAGTTATCTGGTATGGAGAGATGGAATCTCTGGCGGCGGTCGCAAAGTCTTGAAGTGTCGGAGCATTGTACATTCTATGAATGAAAGAAAACCCTCAAATCAGCTCGAATAAAAATGAATTCACGGTGATTTCTGCCGGGTGATTAAAGGAGGCAGATGAACTGGGATAAGAGATGAGATAATATCTCGTTAAATGTTGGTGGGAACGACACCTATGGGATCACAAGAATCCCTACTGTGGTTAGCGGGGCGTGGGGTCATGAGAAGAGCGGATCAAACAGGAAGCACACGGTTCGTTTATCCAGGTTCGGGCCGCGAGGATGCGTAAAACCCTACTCCTGCTTTGGTGGGTTGTATATCTGTGCTCTTGAGCTAGCTATGGGGCGTGAGGAGCTCCGAAAAGCCGAATCCTTCTCCTGGTCGCCTTGGGCCTCCTTTATAGAAAAAGGGGTTGCCAAAGTGGCACACAGGAGGTGGAAAGGGTACAATGATGCGAGGTTATCCCTCGCATTACATGACAAGGCGCATTTAATGCGTCTTGGTTAGGTGTCCTTGCTTTATCGGGGACGGGGGAGAGATCTGTATCGTTCATCGCCGCTCCTTCTTGTGTCGACACGTGCCCTGGCCAGCGACGCCCGCGATGCCATGTAGGTAGGCAGGCAGCTGAGGTGGCGCAGTGGTGGGTCTTCACGAAGATCTGCATGCCGCCACGCATGTGCCTGCCCAGCTGGTTGGGTCGGCAGCTGCATGCGAACGGCGGTGGAGGTTTAGTCGGCGTGGGCCTGGTTGTGGTCCTGCGGATGTCCTTGGCAAGGGCCTTGCCGGGGCCCCGGCAAGGGTTTTGCCGAGGCGCCTGCTGTCATCCCCGGCAAGGTGCTTGCCGGGGGCCTTGTGGTTTTCCTCGGTTGGGATCCCTCCAAGGGTCATCATCTTCTATAGTGTGTATCTGATCTTGAATGTCTTCACAAAGATCTGCTTGCCACCACGGGGATGTTTCCCGAATCCTTGCCCCATGGGGGCAGTGGACTCAAGGGTGATTTGCTCCGTAGGTGTGGGGCGAGGTGCCGCGGCATGGGTCTTGTCGGGGTTGCTAAAACTGTCTCCCAGCAAGGATCTTGCCGGGGGTCCGTTTCGTCCCCTTTGCTCTTCGTGGTCTTGGCCTTGGCGTTGTTCTAGTTCTCTTGAGCTTCGATCTTACCCTGGCTCACCTCCCTTGCCTTGCTTGGTGTGGTGGTGCCCGTGGCTCAGACTGCCCGTGCACAGTTATAGGGGTACAAAAAGTGTACCCCTCTTTTTGTACACTAACAGGAGCCCCCGGGCCTGGGCCACACATAAGCGCAACGCGTTGTTGGGCTAGGCCCAAAAACGGTGCGCGGGCAGGCGGGGCGGTTTTTACCGCGGTAAGATTCTTCATGCGCCGCGCTTCCCACGATTCCCGCGCGTGGCGCGGCATGGGGAGGTGCGTGTGACGTGGGCAACATGCATGGGGTTGGTTCCCGCGGGCATGCGTCACACCACAGTTAATGTGAAAGGAGGCGGCCCGTGTTTTCCCCCATAAAAAAGGAATAACCACAGGCGCGCTGCTCACTTTCTCCTCTTTCCTCGTGCCTTTTCCAATCTCAGAGCCGCCGTTTCCTCTCTTCCTTCCTTCCTAAGCTTCTGCCGTCGCCCGTCGTCGTTGCTTCGCCATCCCCCTTCCTTAGCCCTCTAAACTACTTGGCCGCCATGATAGAGGCAAAGGTGTCCCGTCTTTCGATGAGATGATGGATATCGCTTTGGTGGCAGTCGACTTTGACGATCCGACTACGAACGTGCGTGGACGTCGCGCCTTAGCAATCGCTAAACCAACTCCGAGAGGTTATTGACCATGCTGGAGCACGATCAACCTGACCACGAGGGTCTGTTTCCTGCGAGCAAACGAAGAACAAGCAAGAAACTGAGATTGCAATCTGGATATTGCGAATATAAGATGAAAGCTTTATTGATCAAGGTGGGGTTCTGTGACGCCTTTGTGTGGTCGTTGAACACAAACGAAGTACGCGAAGTTGCAGCTATGGCAAACTTTTAATCTAAACAAAACCCAAAGTCTAAACGATGCCCTAAGGGCTGTATATATGGAGGAAGAGGGGGGAATTTCGTGACCCTTGGTGGAGGGGTCCGAAATCAACCCTATCTCTTGTTTCCCCACACATACAGACTCTAAAAATAGCCTATACTTATGTATTTCGAAATTACATGGGCCTGGCCCAATAATAAGGTGACGCAGCACCTATAATAGCCTCGGGACGAAATTTATGAAGTGGCATCTTGTATATTTCGTCCAAGGCTTCATGCACCCATTATGGTGGCTTCAAAGTCCTGAAATCATCACTTGTAACTCCGTTCTTGTTCCCCTTGCGCATGCCATCATCTCCATGCTTGTTCTTAATCCAATGTTCATCCTTCTCCAAGCTAGGCCCTTCATTTGTAAGCAAAACAAATGTATCCAATTTAGGCAGCATCATATTCTCATGAACATTAGAATCCTTACCAAGAAACGAAAGTACCTGGTAATTTAGTTGGCGTGCGCGAGCTCTAGTAATTGGTCCAGTATTTATAGCAGCAGGGGCTGTGGGTGTAACAATTGTATTGATGTCCTCATCAGGCCATGGCGCCCAAATCCGTCAAGGGAAAGGGGGTGGCTAAGGGCGCTAGGACTATGGAGCCGCCGGAGAGTGCGCTGTCGGGGGACCGGACGAAGTCCGCCTTTTTCTTCCCCTTGACGATTGATGTTCATGAGCTCCGGGCCTCATTCAGGCCCCTATGGGGAGCGAAGACGGGGGGAGAGAATTCGGGACACCCGGCGACGCGCGTCATTCCTGCTGCTTGCGCCGATCCTGCTCCAAATCGGTATCCCTTTTTCGTCGGTTATCTTTCTTGCGGGTTATGGCCCCCTTTCTCCGATTTCTTCTGTGACATTATGCACACCTTCGGCTTTCGCCTCTTGGATTTTACTCCGAATGCGGTGGCGTGCATGGCTTTCTTCGCGCATCTTTGCGAAGGCTTTGCCGGGGTGCAGTCCAACATGGCGCTCTTCCGCCATTATTTCTTCCCTCGGATCCAGCCGGGAGGTGCCGTCTCTGGTTGCGTCACCTGGATCCCAAGATCCAAGGGGGCGTACCCGGACGGTGCCGTGAAGGAGAGGTGGGAGGAATGGCGTGGCCGGTGGTGCTGGATTGAGGATGAAGACCCACCGGAATTCTGCAAGGTCCGCCAAGTGCCGCCGGTCCGTGGCAGCGATTGGAGCGATGTCGACGCCGCCGACGGGAGGCTCACTGTTGCCACTACTAGGATTCTCTGGCTCACCCGGGCCAGACTCACCCTTGAGATGATCGGGGCGGACTTCATTCGCCGCCGGATCGCCCCGTTGCACAACAAGGGGAGGCCAGCTTGGCTCTTTACGAATCCGGCTAACATTATGCAACTCCGCCCCGGCCTCGATCACAACTTCACAGTGATGGCGCATGCCCACTTCTGCCAGCGGCTTTTCCAGCTTGATGTGGGTCGTGATGGCGAGGTCGAACGGACCGGCAAGGCCGTGAGGGCTGCCGCAAAGGTTGGCAAGGCCCTCAAGGGGCCGTTTTTCAAGCTGCCAGCGGGGGTGGTCCCGTTGTGCAACAATTCACGTCGGTCCAAGATCATCGCCGTGATGCCGGACTGTAATGCGCACGGCCCTGTCCCGAGCTGGAAGGAGCCGAAGGACATGGATGTGCAGCAATTCTTTGACACCCTGATTGAGGTACATGTCAATGCCGATGCCGAGCGGTGGCTTGTCATGGACACCACCCAGGCAGAGCTGGACTACATCGCCACTAGGGCGAGGGAGGCGCAGCTCGCCATGGATGCCGGCAGTGCCGGGGGCATGGAGGACAAGGCCGCAACGGCTGCGGAGGAAGAGCAGCTCACCCGATGGGCGGCGGCCACCGAGGAGGTCAGCAGCGCCGACACTAGAGCTCCGCTTGTCGAAGACGCGGCCGACGAGTCGTCGGAGGAGAAGGACGTGGCGGTGGGCTCGACGCCAACCAGGGGAAGAGGGCGAGTCCTGCGGCGGGCTGGCTCTGGCGAGCCGGTCCGGCCCGGCAGGGCTACGCGGCCTCAATTGACCCTGGAGGGGTCTGGGCATCACACGAGGGCCACGGCAGCCAAGAGGCTGACGAAGGCCGCTGAGAAGAAGAAGACAACAGCCCCTTCCTCATCTGGGCGCGCACAAACCCCGCCGTCTTCGCCTCCTCCGGCAGATGTCGACTCGGATGTTGATGCGGAGCTCCCTTTTGATCTTGGCCCCTCAGCCCGAAGAGAAAAAGGGGAGTGGTGGAAGAGGAGGAGATGGATGACGAGTAAGTACTCCATCCCTTACTGCCATTTCCATTCCCCTGAATTAAGTCGCTTATCTTGATCCGTTTTTGCTTTTGCAGGGATGCAGAGACGTTGGCCCAGAGGGTGAAGAGGGCCAAGGCCTTGGCGGGCGGCCAGCCCCCGGCCAGTGCTTCAAAGTCGCCACTGGTGGTGCTGAGCACCCCGGACAGCAGCCCCCAGCACAGCCCCTAGCGTAAGTTCGTCACCCTCCTCTTATCGACATGTGGTAGGCGTTCGATGCTATGGTGTTGACCTTGTCGGGTTTGCAGGAGGGGACCGGCAGCAGGAGGAGCCGCAGAGGGCTACCCCCAACACACCACCCCCAGCGACTACGCCGCCGCGAGGGGCTTCCCCGGCAAGGGCATCAAGCACGGAGCCCACACCCATGGAGGAAGAGGAGAACTTGGGCGCTGGTGACTCTGCCATGGTGTCGAATGTTGGCGGGGAGGGGACTTCTGCTTCACAGCCTGGCACTGGTGAGTCGCCTGTCCTCCGTCTTTGTTTTTCCCTTATTCTTTTTCTTGGCTTCAATGCTCCCATTACTACCCAAGCCCTCCTTCAATAGGTATGGAGGACGTGGATACTGTTGTTGGGAATATTGCTGAGGAGGCCACGACGGAGGCCGACTGGATTGCCGCCGAGGAGGCCGCCAGGGATGCTGACGAGGTCACCGCTGATGAGGCCGCCAAGGATGCTGTCGAGGACACCGCTGCGGGGGCCGCCAAGGCGACCGGCGAGGCTTCTACCGAGGGCGCCAACGGTGGGCCTGCCGGGGAAGCCGGCAAGGCCACTGCCGAGGAAGAGGTGGTTGATGATCAGCCTCCCTCCTCCTCAACCTCGGGCCCCGACAGATATCTGAAGGTGGGCGACGATGTTTTCGTCCATCTCCCAGGGGCGTCAAGTTCCCGAGCGCCGCCGAAGGGGAAGTCTTTGACGGCGAGGTGCTTGCTGCCATCGGGCTCGAGGTTGTCGATGAGCCGGGCGTTGGCGGTGATGGTTCTCCAGAAGAGCAGCTTTTCCGTGCTATGGGGGCCAACTTCCGAAAACTCCAGGCGCTCTACCGTGTCCGTCTGGACAAGGTTAAGTCCAGGACGGCAAGGGTGGACCAGGCGGAGGTGGATTTCAAGGCGCGCATTGCTGAGACGCAGACCTGGTTCCACCAGACTCGCGAGGAGAAGAGGGCCTTTCAGGAGGAATTGGCCAAGCACAATGTCGAGCTCGCCATGAAGATGGCTGACATCGAGAAGGCCCAGGAAAAGGCGGCGAACTTGGCTGCCGCGGCCGAGGCCGTCCGGAACCAGCATTAAGCCGCACTGGATTCCCAGGAAGAGGACCTCACCGTGCGTGAGGTGAAGCTTGCCGCAGCGCTCCGTGGCAAGGATGAGGAGCTCTACGCCCTTGTCGCACGGCGGACTCGCGAGCTGGAGCAGAGGCACAAGGAGGCACTCGATGCCCAGGCTCTGGCCCATGCTGGCAAAGTAAGGGAGTTGGAGGTGGAGCGGGACGAGCTGAAGGAGCAGGCCCTCAAGCTGTCCAACGAGAAGAGCACGCTCAACAGCGCCTTGGCGGAGGCGCAAGGAGTGGTCATCAACAGGACTGGGGAGCTCTCTGAAGCGCAAAACTCCGTCAGAGATCTCAAGCTGAAGCTGGAGGATCTCGAGAAGATGTTGTCGGAGAGCAGGGCTCGGGAGGAGACCTTGACCAGGAGTCTGGAGGAGGAGAAGCAGTTGCGGGCGAACGAGGCCGCCTCCCACCAGGAATATGTGGCAGGCGAGAACAGATGGATCAGCCGTCTGGAGGACGTCGCCAGCAGGGTCACCTCGTAGTTGGCCACCTTGGGGATGCCAAACGTGAGGTACGCCCCTGAGCACAACGGGACTGTCAACACCAAGCTGACCCGGTTCTTCGAGGGCGTCCTTGGAGCCTTGGCTTATCTTCACTCCAACCGAGCGGCCACGTTGGCGGGGAAGCCCGGCGACTTTGCCGGGGGGTCATGACCAAGGTCCTCACCAAGATGGCGTACTGGAACCCCGACCTCGACTTCGATGCCGCGATGGATAGCTTGTCGGATGGTACTGACCTCACGGTGCTCAAGGAGCGCATCAAGCCCGTGATCAGCAGCATCGACGAAATCAAGAGGGTGGAAGGCCAGCGCCAGGATTAGGCATCCCGTTCTTCACCGCCGCTGCAGGTTCACGACCAAGACAAATTTCATCTTTAGTTAGAACCGCAACAATGATGTGATGTAATATAACTTTGCAGTACTTTTGGGATTATGCATGCTATTTTCTTGTTTGTTGCCTCTTTGTACGTCCACCCTACGCCAGCTGGGTAAGCTTGCCGGCGCGGAAACCCAAGGCGGCGTCTTGGGGACGGGTCCCCATTGGCCTCCCGGGTGAGGGTGCTGCCGGGTAAGCCACCTTACCACCTTTGATGAAGCCGCTCGAACTGTCGAGTTTGACTCGAGTCAGAGTCGAGAGCCTTGCCAATTGCGGAAGGCTACCCTACCGTTTTCAACGCAGCTATTTGAACTGTTGAGCGGACTCGAAACAGAACAAAGGCATTGCCGATCGGGGAAGGCCCCATTTGCGTACAGGTTTCTTTTTGTACAAAGAACGACAACTCCAAGGATAATAACTTTATATAATAGAATGGAAATATCCGGGGTCCAATGTAACTTAGCTTCTGTTTGTAGTCGCTCGAGCGCTGATCTTTCGGCCTCCTTCCCTCTCCAAGAGCCACGAAGACGAAGGAGTGCTGGGCTGATTGCTAGAGCCGATTCTCACAACTGCGCCTCCCCTACCTGGCGCGCCAAAGATGTCAGTGGGAATGACACCTATGGGATCACAAGAATCCCTACTGTGGTTAGCGGGGCGCGGGGTCGTGAGAAGAGCGGATCAAACAGGTAGCACACGATTCGTTTATCCAGGTTCGGGCCGCGAGGATGCGTAAAACCCTACTCCTGCTTTGGTGGGTTGTATATCTGTGTTCTTGAGCTAGCTATGGGGCGTGAGGAGCTCCAAAAAGCCGAATCCTTCTCCTGGTCGCCTCGGGTCTCCTTTTATAAAAAAGGGGTTGCCACAGTGGCACACAGGAGGTGGAAAGGGTACAGTGATGCGAGGTTATCCCTCGCATGACATGACAAGGCGCATTTAATGCATCTTGCTTAGGTGTCCTTGCTTTATCGGGGACGGGGGAGAGATCTGTCTCGTCCGTCGCTGTTCCTTCTTGTGTCGACACGCGCCCTGGCCAGTGACGCCAGCGATGCCATGTAGGTAGGCAGGCAGCTGAGGTGGCGCAGTGGTGGGTGTTGGGGAACGTAGCAGAATTTTAAAATTTTCTACGCATCACCAAGATCAATCTATGGAGTCATCTAGCAACGAGGAAGAGAGGAGTGCATCTACATACCCTTGTAGATCGCGCGCGGAAGCGTTCAAGAGAACGGGGTTGATGGAGTCGTACTCGTCGTGATCCAAATCACCGATGACCTAGCGCCGAACGGACGGCACCTCCGCGTTCAACACACGTACGATTGGGAAGATGATGAGGACATGACTACCTTGGATATGACCAAAAATATTGCATATATGCATATTTGTCAGGTGATTTCTAGTGCAAACTATTCAATAATCTATTTATGTTATCCAGAACAAAAATACTTCACACACTTTTGTGTTTTGTCTAATTGCAGGTGTATGGGACATTTGTACAATCCACATATGAAGATAAGGAAGAAAGAGATGTTTATTTGCTGTCCAAAAAGTTCTCTCACGTCACTTTTGGCCCAAGAGAAGATAGAGTCCAAGTCTCTCACGTTCTGGATTCAGATTCGGACTGCACAGACATACCTGACTCAAAACGCACACAAGTTTTTCATACGGACTCCGAATTGGGTGATTCTTTTTTTGTTGGAAGCTAGATTTCGTGCACTTTCCAACCCAATTGGAATCACCTTCAAATTCGTCCGGAGCGTTGACTTGTGGACGAAACAATCTGATGCTGCAGCAGAATCCGAGTCAAACTACAAGTCCAAGGGTGTTACATCACCTCCACTTGGGCCCATGAGCCTTGTACGACCTAGGGTTAGTTTTAGGCTGCCTTGGGACGTCCTCCCACCTCCTTGGCCGCCACCCCTTGCTCCTATATAAGTAGATCCATCTAGTAGCTTTTTCCTTGGGATTTGTTTAGTTAAAAGTTAGCCAGTGCAACTTCGTGTACTTCGTTTGTGTCCAACGACCAGACCAAGACCGCTTACGGATCCCCACCTTTATCAATACTTCATCTATATTCGCAATATTCAGATTGCTTTATCATATTCTTGCTTGTTCTTCGATTGCTTGCAGGAATAGACCTTCGTGGTCAGGTTGATTGTGCTTCGGCATGGTCAATAACCTCTCGGAGTTGGTTTAGCGATTGCTAAGGCGCAACGTCATGCATGTTTGTAGTCGGATCTTCAAAGTCATCTTCACCAAATCGATAGTTATCATCTCATCGAAAGATCGGGACACCCCGCCTCTATCAAGTGGTATCAGATTTCCAGGTTGCTCGGTGAGATTTTACAGTTTTTTGTAGTTTAGATCGAGTGTGTTCTTCATACCTATAGTCCACGAAAAAGCCACAAAAAAAAATTAGGGTTAGTTCATCATATCCGAACCAATCTGAGCCTTTGCATAATCTTTTTAGGGTTTTGCTTTGTTGAATTTGCGGTTGCATCGTCGTGTCTAGTTGCTGGTCTTAGAGTCTAGTCTTTTAGAGTTTCGAGTTCTGGTCATAAGTTGTCACGCCGCCGCCGCACCATCATCATCACCCCTGCCATCTACCACCACCGCTTATCCGCCACCGCTTCGAATCCGTATCCATATACCACCACCAATCCGAGTTCTTGTCATATTAGGTTTGTTTTCGAGATCCCTCTAGATTCCGATTCGTGTTTCCTTGCCGGAGTAGGTTTCGGAAAAAAAAAAAAGTATGCCCACTCAATTTTTCAGAAAAGTATGCAACAGGTTTGCCATCTTGTAATAACACACCTCCTAATCCAATTCCACTAGCATCACAGTCAAGCTCAAAAGTCTTATTAAAATCAGGAAGTTGGAGTAAAGGAGCATGTGTCAACTTATCTTTCAATACCGTGAAGGCTTCTTCCTGTGCGGTACCCCAAAGAAAAGGCACATCTTTCTTTGTAAGCTCATTGAGAGGTGCAGCAATGGTGCTGAAATCTCTCACAAAACGCCTATAGAATCCAGCAAGGCCAAGAAAACTCCTCACTTGTGTGACCGTTTTGGGCTGCGGCCAACTCTCAATAGCTTCAATCTTGGCTTTATCAACTTCAATTCCCTGTGGAGTAACAACATAGCCAAGAAAAGATACTCGGTCGGTGCAAAAGGTGCACTTCCCAAGGTTACCAAACAAACGTTGATAGAGGCAAAGGTGTCCCGTCTTTCGATGAGATGGTGGATTTCGCTTTGGTGGAAGTCGACTTTGACGATCCGACTACGAACGTGCGAGGACGTCGCGCCTTAGAAATCGCTAAACCAACTCCGAGAGGTTATTGACCACACCGGAGCACGATCAACCTGACCTCGAGGGTCTGTTTCCTGCGAGCAAACGAAGAACAAGCAAGAAACTGAGATTGCAATCTGGATATTGCGAATATAAGATGAAAGCTTTATTGATCAAGGTGGGGTTCTGTGACGCCTTTGTCTGGTCGTTGAACACAAACGAAGTACGCGAAGTTGCAGCTATGGCGAACTTTTAATCTAAACAAAACCCCAAAGTCTAAACGATGCCCTAAGGGCTGTATATATGGAGGAAGAGGGGGAAATTTCGTGGCCCTTGGTGGAGGGGTCCGAAATCAACCCTATCTCTTGTTTCCCCACACATACGGACTCTAAAAATAGCCTATACTTATGTATTTCGAAATTACATGGGCCTGGCCCAATAATAAGGTGACGCAGCACCTAAAATAGCCTCGGGACGAAATTTATGAAGTGGCATCTTGTATATTTCGTCCAAGGCTTCATGCACCCATTATGGTGGCTTCAAAGTCCTGAAATCATCACTTGTAACTCCGTTCTTATTTCCCTTGCGCATGCCATCATCTCCATGCTTGTTCTTGCTCCAATGTTCATCCTTCTCCAAGCTAGGCCCTTCATTTGTAAGCAAAACAAATGTATCCAATTTAGGCAGCATCATATTCTCATGAACATTAGAATCATTACCAAGAAACGAAAGTACCTGGTAATTTAGTTGGCGTGCACGAGCTCTAGTAATTGGTCCAGTATGTATAGCAGCAGGGGTTGTGGGTGTAACAATTGTATTGATGTCCTCATCACCATGCGACATACTTTCGTCCCTGCTTATTATACTCGTGACATGATTAAGAAGTTGCAACACTTAAAACAAGGTAGTGAAACTGTAACAAAATATTATGATGATTTACAAACTACCTTGTTGCATTCCTCTTTAGAAGAAAGTGAAGATGATTTTATGGATAGATTTTGGGGAGGATTAAACCGTGATATTCAAGAGATACTAATTCATGAAGAGTGTTATCCTATGGACCATTTGTTTCATCTTGCTTGCAAAGCTGAACAGGAAATAAAACGACGTGTTGGCCACGAGGAGAACAAGCGCACGGCGCACATTCCAAGAGTTGATATGATTGTTCCTTCAACTACTAGGCATACTATGACAACCACATCCGTTGTTGTCAGGACTACATCACCTCCACCATGTGACACATCGCCCCCGAGAGTGGCTACATCATCTGAGTTGATCATAAGAGGTAATGACAAAGGTACTGATCTTCCATCTCTACATGAGAATGATGAATGCCTTGTCAATTTGAATGCACCATCTGATGAGCTACCCACTACTTTGATCACACCACCTATTTTAGAGGACTACGTTGATAATTTGAGTTTGCCATGTGATCAAACAACTGAAATACCAACAATTTTGAGTGCACCCATTGAATTAACTATTGAT
The DNA here is from genome assembly GCF_018294505.1 of Triticum aestivum. NCBI lineage: Eukaryota > Viridiplantae > Streptophyta > Magnoliopsida > Poales > Poaceae > Triticum > Triticum aestivum. The sequence continues at coordinate 248,163,633 of NC_057803.1, forward strand.
GCAAAAGAACCAATGTTTAATCATTTTGATATGACCTCTAATCTTGGTGATGATTCTGTGTTGAATGACTTATTGCATGTTTGCTTATTTAAGCATGTTGTAGCATGTAAATTTGATGCAAGTAAGGTTTATTCACCAATGTTGGGATGGTTTAATGATGAACATTGTCAATCTTTTGAAATGAATAAGAGCTTCACTTATATGTGCAAACTTAGTTGCAATATTTTCATGCCTTCTACTTCTTGTGCTAATTTTTTGGCTTTAGATTTTATGAACTATGCAAGTTACTCATCTATTCATGTGTCATATATGCAAAAATCAAGGGAAGTAAAAATGGATGACATATACATATACAACATGTACACCTTGTCTCTTTTGTTAGCCACATTTCAGATTAAGCAACGCCGAGGACGGCTTTATTTTCAAGAAGGGGAGGATGATGAGGACATGACTACCTTGGATATGACCAAAAATATTGCATATATGCATATTTGTCAGGTGATTTCTAGTGCAAACTATTCGATAATCTATTTATGTTATCCAGAACAAAAATACTTCACACACTTTTGTGTTTTGTCTAATTGCAGGTGTATGGGACATTTGTACAATCCACATATGAAGATAAGGAAGAAAGAGATGTTTATTTGCTGTCCCAAAAGTTCTCTCACGTCACTTTTGGCCCAAGAGAAGATAGAGTCCAAGTCTCTCACGTTCTGGATTCAGATTCGGACTGCACAGACACACCTGACTCAAAACGCACACAAGTTTTTCATACGGACTCCGAATTGGGTGATTCTTTTTTTGTTGGAAACTAGATTTCGTGCACTTTCCAACCCAATTGGAATCACCTTCAAATTCGTCCGGAGCGTTGAGTTGTGGACGAAACAATCTGATGCTGCAGCAGAATCCGAGTCAAACTACAAGTCCAAAGGTGTTACATCACCTCCACTTGGGCCCATTGGCCTTGTACGACCTAGATTTAGTTTTAGGCTGCCTTGGGACGTCCTCCCACCTCCTTGGCCGCCACCCCTTGCTCCTATATAAGTAGATCCATCTAGTAGCTTTTGCTTGGGATTTGTTTAGTTAAAAGTTAGCCATTGCAACTTCGTGTACTTCGTTTGTGTCCAACGACCAGACCAAGACCGCTTACGGATCCCCACCATTATCAATACCTCATATATATTTGCAATATTCAGATTGCTTTATCATATTCTTGCTCGTTCTTCGATTGCTTGCAGGAATAGACCTTCGTGGTCAGGCTGACCGTGCTTCCGGCATCATCAGTAACCTCAGGAGATTGGTTTAGCGATTGCTAAGGCGCAACGTCGTGCACGTTTGTAGTCGGATCGTCAAAGTCGTCTCCACCAAATCGATAGTTATCATCTCATCGAAAGATCGGGACACCCCGCCTCTATCAAGTGGTATCAGTTTTCAGGTTGCTCGGTGAGAAATTCCAGTTTTCCTAGATTAGATTTATTTTCTTACCTATTGTCCAAGAAAAAGCCACAAAAAAGAGTTAGATCTATTCATCCTTGGTCCAAGCCAGTCTGAGCCTTTGCAATTTTCTTTTCATTGCTTGCTCAGTTGAATTATCGGTTGCATCGTCGTGTCGAGTTGCTGGTCTTAGTGTCTAGTTCGTTTAGAGTTTCGAGTTCTGTTCACATTAGTCACGCCACCGCTGCATCATTATCTCTTTCGCTGTCCACCACCCATCCATCAATTTCCACCACGTGCTACCCACCATTCATTGTCATAATAATAGTTGAGATCGTTCACATCTTCACTTGATCCAATCTGCATCTTATCTAGTTTGTTTTGGAAAGAGGGAGAAAAAAAGAGAGAAAAAAACGAGAAAAAAAAGGAGAAAAAAAAGTCAGAGAGAAAAAAAAGGAGAGAAAGAAAAAAAAGTGTGAGGAAAAAAAAGAGAAGAAAAAAAAACAAAAAAATCGGCACAAACTTTTTCAGAGGAAAGTTGGAGACAAAGTTGTTGATATATCCTGCTTGGCTGTTGTTTCACCTCATTATCTTTACTGCCGTTGTGATCTTCACTTATATCTTGCTGTCCAGAGCTACTTAGTATCCTTCATTGATATTAGTTGTGCTACGACGTGACCTCATTAGTGTTCTAGGCTCGCGTCTCTAGTCCGGTCTAGCCTAGGACCAGCACAGTACCGTCGTTGAGCGTTTATTCAACATTGCATCTTTGAATTGATTATTGCTAATCTTTTGCTACCATATATAGCCAACCCAGCTCCACATATTTCTACACCGTGTATACGTACGCTCCCCTGGCAATCGCTTTACTCAATATTCGGAGTTACTTGACACCGCTGGTTGCCGATCACCGCCTGCTGCATGGTAAGAACTTGTAAGACATTGATATTTGCTTTATTGTGAGCGTTTTACCACCACATCCTAGTAGTTATAGGAACATTATTTTTGGGTTTTGTTTCTTGTTCTACTAATCATGACAGGATCCAGAGTCAATTCATGGGCTTTGTCGATCGCGGGAGACGTGCCACCACCTTTGCAAATACCACAACCGTCACGAGAGGTGCACAAACATCCAAATGCACATGATCAGGTTAATGTATCTATACCACCATTTAATGGCCGTTTTAAACCTGCTTTATATATTGAATGGGAGTTCGACATAAAAAATATATTTGCTTCCCATAATTTCGATGAACATAAAAAGGTTAAGGTTGCGGTTGGTTCTTTCACTGGTTATGCTTTGGTTTGGTGGAGTGAATATTGTCGGTTACACCCTGATTATATACCTACTACTTGGGATGATTTGAAACTTGCCATGCGACATACTTTCGTCCCTGCTTATTGTACTCGTGACATGATTAAGAAGTTGCAACACTTAAAACAAGGTAGTGAAACTGTAACAAAATATTATGATGATTTACAAACTACCTTGTTGCATTCCTCTTTAGAAGAAAGTGAAGATGATTTTATGGATAGATTTTGGGGAGGATTAAACCGTGATATTCAAGAGATACTAATTCATGAAGAGTGTTATCCTATGGACCATTTGTTTCATCTTGCTTGCAAAGCTGAACAGGAAATAAAACGACGTGTTGGCCACGAGGAGAACAAGCGCATGGTGCACATTCCAAGAGTTGATATGATTGTTCCTTCAACTACTAGGCATACTATGACAACCACATCCGTTGTTGTCAGGACTACATCACCTCCACCATGTGACACATCGCCCCCGAGAGTGGCTACATCATCTGAGTTGATCATAAGAGGTAATGACAAAGGTATTGATCTTCCATCTCTACATGAGAATGATGAATGCCTTGTCAATTTGAATGCACCATCTGATGAGCTACCCACTACTTTGATCACACCACCTATTTTAGAGGACTACATTGATAATTTGACTTTGCCATGTGATCAAACAACTGAAATACCAACAATTTCGAGTGCACCCATTGAATTAACTATTGATGCAAAAGAACCAATGTTTAATCATTTTGATATGACCTCTAATCTTGGTGATGATTCTGTGTTGAATGACTTATTGCATGTTTGCTTATTTAAGCATGTTGTAGCATGTAAATTTGATGCAAGTAAGGTTTATTCACCAATCTTGGGATGGTTTAATGATGAACATTGTCAATCTTTTGAAATGAATAAGAGCTTCACTTATATGTGCAAACTGAGTTGCAATATTTTCATGCCTTCTACTTCTTGTGCTAATTTTTTGGCTTTAGATTTTATGAACTATGCAAGTTACTCATCTATTCATGTGTCATATATGCAAAAATCAAGGGAAGTAAAAATGGATGACATATACATATACAACATGTACACCTTGTCTCTTTTGGTAGCCACATTTCAGATTAAGCAACGCCGAGGACGGCTTTATTTTCAAGAAGGGGAGGATGATGAGGACATGACTACCTTGGATATGACCAAAAATATTGCATATATGCATATTTGTCAGGTGATTTCTAGTGCAAACTATTCAATAATCTATTTATGTTATCCAGAACAAAAATACTTCACACACTTTTGTGTTTTGTCTAATTGCAGGTGTATGGGACATTTGTACAATCCACATATGAAGATAAGGAAGAAAGAGATGTTTATTTGCTGTCCAAAAAGTTCTCTCACGTCACTTTTGGCCCAAGAGAAGATAGAGTCCAAGTCTCTCACGTTCTGGATTCAGATTCGGACTGCACAGACATACCTGACTCAAAACGCACACAAGTTTTTCATACGGACTCCGAATTGGGTGATTCTTTTTTTGTTGGAAGCTAGATTTCGTGCACTTTCCAACCCAATTGGAATCACCTTCAAATTCGTCCGGAGCGTTGACTTGTGGACGAAACAATCTGATGCTGCAGCAGAATCCGAGTCAAACTACAAGTCCAAGGGTGTTACATCACCTCCACTTGGGCCCATGAGCCTTGTACGACCTAGGGTTAGTTTTAGGCTGCCTTGGGACGTCCTCCCACCTCCTTGGCCGCCACCCCTTGCTCCTATATAAGTAGATCCATCTAGTAGCTTTTTCCTTGGGATTTGTGTACTTCGTTTGTGTCCAACGACCAGACCAAGACCGCTTACGGATCCCCACCTTTATCAATACTTCATCTATATTCGCAATATTCAGATTGCTTTATCATATTCTTGCTTGTTCTTCGATTGCTTGCAGGAATAGACCTTCGTGGTCAGGTTGATTGTGCTTCGGCATGGTCAATAACCTCTCGGAGTTGGTTTAGCGATTGCTAAGGCGCAACGTCATGCATGTTTGTAGTCGGATCTTCAAAGTCATCTTCACCAAATCGATAGTTATCATCTCATCGAAAGATCGGGACACCCCGCCTCTATCAGAAGACGTCTCCTCCAACTTGATCCAGCAAGGGGGAAGGAGAGGTTGATGATGATCTAGCAGCACGACGGCGTGGTGGTGGAAGCAACGGTGATCTTGGCAGGGCTTCGCCAAGCACAGGGAGACAGAGGAGTGTCACGGGAGGAAGAGGGAGAGGCCAGGGGCTAGGGTGCGGCTGCCCTCCCTCCCCCCCACTATCTATAGGACCCCTAGGGGGGCGCCGGCCCTAGGAGATGCCATCTCCAAGGGGGGCGGCGGCCAAGGGGTTGGCTTGCCCCCCAAGGCAAGTGGGGCACCCCTACCCCTAGGGTTTCCAACCCTAAGCGCAGGGGGAGGCCCATGGGGGGCGCACCAGCCCACTAGGGGCTGGTTCCCCTCCCACTTCAGCCCATGGGGCCCTCCAGGATAGGTGGCCCCACCCGGTGGACCCCCGGGACCCTTCTAGTGGTCCCGGTACAATACCGATTACCCCCGAAACTTTCCCGATGGCCGAAACTTGACTTCCTATATATTAATCTTCACTTCCGGACCATTCCAGAACTCCTCGTGACGTCCGGGATCTTATCTGGGACTCCGAAAAACTTTCGGGTTACCGTATACTAATATCTCAACAACCCTAGCGTCACCGAACCTTAAGTGTGTAGACCCTACGGGTTCGGGAGACACGCAGACATGACCGAGACGACTCTCCGGTCAATAACCAATAGCGGGATCTGGATACCCATGTTGGCTCCCACATGCTCCTCGATGATCTCATTGGATGAACCACGATGTTGAGGATTCAATCAATCCGTATACAATTCCCTTTGTCAATCGGTACGTTACTTGCCCGAGACTCGATTGTCGGTAACCCAATACCTCGTTCAATCTCGTTACCGGCAAGTCACTTTACTCGTACCGTAATGCATGATCCCGTGAGCAACCACTTGGTCACATTGAGCTCATTATGATGATGCATTACCGTGTGGGCCCAGAGATACCTCTCCGTCATACGGAGTGACAAATCCCAGTCTCGATTCGTGCCAACCCAACAGACACTTTCGGAGATACCTGTAGTGTACCTTTATAGTCACCCAGTTACGTTGTGACGTTTGGCACACCCAAAGCACTCCTACGGTATCCGGGAGTTGCACAATCTCATGGTCTAAGGAAATGATACTTGACATTCGGAAAAGCTACAACAAATGAACTACACGATCTTTGAGCTATGCTTAGGATTGGGTCTTGTCCATCACATCATTCTCCTAATGATGTGATCCCGTTATCAATGACATCCAATGTCCATAGTCAGGAAACCATGACTATCTTTTGATCAACGAGCTAGTCAACTAGAGGCTCACTAGGGACGTGTTGTGGTCTATGTATTCACACATGTATTACGATTTCTGGATAACACAATTATAGCATGAACAATAGACAATTATCATGAACAAAGAAATATAATAATAACCATTTTATTATTGCCTCTAGGGCATATTTCCAACAGTCTCCCACTTGCACTAGAGTCAATAGTCTAGTTACATTGTGATGAATCGAACACCCATGCAGTTTTGGTGTTGATCATGTTTTGCTCTAGGGAGAGGTTTAGTCAACGGATCTGCCACATTGAGGTCCGTATGTACTTTACAAATCTCTATGTCTCCATTTTGAACACTTTCACGAATGGAGTTGAAGCGACGCTTAATATGCCTGGTCTTCCTGTGAAACCTGGGCTTCTTGGCAAGGGCAATAGCTCCAATGTTGTCACAGAAGAGAGTCATCGGGCCCGACGCATTGGGTATGACTCCTAGGTCGGTAATGAACTCCTTCACCCAGATTGCCTCTTGTGCTGCCTCCGAGGCTGCCATGTACTGCGCTTCACATGTAGATCCTGCCACAACGCTTTGCTTGCAACTACACCAGCTTACCGCCCCACCATTCAAAATATACACGTATCCGGTTTGTGACTTAGAGTCATCCAGATCTGTGTCGAAGCTAGCATCGACGTAACCCTTTACGACGAGCTCTTCGTCACCTCCATAAACGAGAAACATATCCTTAGTCCTTTTCAGGTACTTCAGGATATTCTTGACCGCTGTCCAGTGTTCCATGCCGGGATTACTTTGGTACCTTCCTACCAAACTTACGGCAAGGTTTACATCAGGTCTGGTACACAGCATAGCATACATGATAGACCCTATGGCCGAGGCATAGGGGACGACACTCATCTTTTTTCTATCTTTTGCCGTGGTCGGGCATTGAGCCGTGCTCAATCTCGTACCTTGCAATACACCCAAGAACCACTTCTTTGACTGATCCATTTTGAACTTTTTCAATATCTTGTCAAGGTACGTACTCTGTGAAAGACCAATGAGGCGTCTCGATCTATCTCTATAGATCTTGATGCCTAATATATAAGCAGCTTCTCCAAGATCCTTCATTGAAAAACACTTGTTCAAGTAGGCCTTTATGCTTTCCAAGAATTCTATATCATTTCCCATCAACAGTATATCATCCACATACAATATGAGAAATGCTACAGAGCTCCCACTCACTTTCTTGTAAATGCAGGCTTCTCCATAAGTCTGCTTAAACCCAAACGCTTTGATCATCTCATCAGAACAAATGTTCCAACTCCGAGATGCTTGCACCAGCCCATAAATCGAGCGTTGGAGCTTGCACACCTTGTCAGCATTCTTAGGATCGACAAAACCTTCCGGCTGCATCATATACAATTCTTCCTTAAGGAAACCATTAAGGAATGCCGTTTTGACATCCATTTGCCATATCTCATAATCATAGAATGCGGCAATTTCTAACATGATTCGGACGGACTTCAGCTTCGCTACGGGTGAGAAAGTCTCATTCTAGTCAACCCCTTGAACTTGTCGATAACCCTTAGCGACAAGCTGAGCTTTATAGATGGTCACATTACCATCCGTGTCTGTCTTCTTCTTAAAGATCCATTTATTTTCTATGGCTCGCTGATCATCGGGCAAGTCAGTTAAAGTCCATACTTCGTTTTCATACATGGATCCTATCTCGGATTTCATGGCTTCCAGCCATTTGTCGGAATCCGGGCCCGCCATCACTTCTTCATAGTTCGAAGGTTCACCATTGTCTAACAACATGATTTCCAAGATAGGGTTGCCGTACCACTCTGGTGCGGAACGTGTTCTTGTGGACCTACGAAGTTCAGTAGCAACTTGATCTGAAGTTTCATGATCATCATCATTAACTTCCTCTCTAGTCGGTGTAGGCACCTCAAGAACATTTTCTTGAGCTGCGCCACTTACCGGTTCAAGAGGTAATACTTCATCAAGTTCTACTTTCCTCCCACTTATTTCTTTCGAGAGAAACTCTTTCTCTAGAAAGGACCCATTCTTGGCAACAAAGATCTTGCCTTCGGATCTGAGGTAGAAGGTATACCCAATAGTTTCTTTAGGGTATCCTATGAAGACGCATTTTTCTGATTTGGGTTCGAGCTTTTCAGGTTGAAGTTTCTTGACATAAGCATCGCATCCCCAAACTTTCAGAAACGACAGCTTACGTTTCTTCCCAAACCATAATTCATACGGTGTCGTCTCAATGGATTTCGACGGAGCCCTATTTAAAGTGAATGCGGCAGTCTCTAAAGCATAGCCCCAAAATGACAGCGTAGATCGGGAAGAGACATCATAGATCGCACCATATCCAATAGAGTGCGATTACGATGTTCGGACACACCATTACGCTGAGGTGTTCCAGGCGGCGTGAGTTGTGAAACTATTCCACATTTTCTTAAGTGTGTGCCAAATTCGTGACTCAAGTATTCTCCCCCACGATCTGATCACAAGAACTTGATTTTCCTGTCACGTTGATTCTCAACCTCACTCTGAAATTCCCTGAACTTTTCAAAGGTCTCAGACTTGTGTTTCATTAAGTAGACATACCCATATCTACTCAAGTCATCAGCGAGGGTGAGAACATAACGATAGCCACCATGAGCCTCAACACACATTGGACCACACACATCAGTATGTATGATTTCCAATAAGTTGGTTGCTCGCTCCATTGTTCCTGAGAACGGAGTCTTGGTCATTTTACCCATGAGGCATGGTTCACACGTGTCAAATGATTCGTAATCAAGAGACTCCAAAAGTCCATCTGCATGGAGCTTCTTCATGCGTTTGACACCTATGTGACCAAGGCGGCAGTGCCACAAGTATGTGGGACTATCATTATCAACCTTACATCTTTTGGTATTCACACTATGAATATGTGTAACATTACGCTCGAGATTCATTAAGAATAAACCATTCACCAATGGAGCATGACCATAAAACATATCTCTCATATAAATAGAACAACCATTATTCTCGGATTTAAATGAGTAGCCATCTCGAATTAAATGAGATCCTGATACAATGTTCATGCTCAAAGCTGGCACTAAATAACAATTATTGAGGTTTAAAACTAATCCCGTAGGCAAATGTAGAGGCAGCGTGCCGACGGCGATCACATCGACCTTGGAACCATTCCTGACGCGCATCGTCACCTCGTCCTTCGCCAGTCTCCGCTTATTCCCCAGCTCCTGCTTTGAGTTACAAAAGTGAGCAACCGCACCGGTATCAAATACCCAGGAGCTACTACGAGTACTGGTAAGGTACACATCAATTACATGTATATCACACATACCTTTAGTGTTGCCGGCCTTCTTGTCCGCTTAGTATTTGGGGCAGTTCCGCTTCTAGTGACCACTTCCCTTGCAATAAAAACACTCAGTCTCAGGCTTGGGTCCATTCTTTGGCTTCTTCCCGGCAGCTTGCTTACCGGGCGCGGCAACTCCCTTGCCGTCCTTCTTGAAGTTCTTCTTACCCTTGCCTTTCTTGAACTTAGTGGTTTTATTCACCATCAACACTTGATGTTCCTTTTTGATTTCCACCTCTGCTGATTTCAGCATTGAATAACCTCAGGAATGATCTTTTCCATTCCCTGCATATTGAAGTTCATCACAAAGCTCTTGTAGCTCGGTGGAAGTGACTGAAGGATTCTGTCAATGACCACGTCATCCGGAAGATTAACTCCTAGCTGAGTCAAGCGGTTATGCAACCCAGACATTTTGAGTATGTGCTCACTAACAGAACTATTTTCCTCCATCTTATAACTGAAGAACTTGTCAGAGACTTCATATCTCTTGACCCGGGCATGAGCTTGGAAAACCATTTTTAGCTCTTCGAACATCTCATATGCTCCGTATCTCTCAAAACGCTTTTGGAGCCCCGGTTCTAAGCTGTAAAGCATGCCGCATTGAATGAGGGGGTAATCATCAGCACGTGACTGCCAAGCGTTCATAACGTCTTGGTTCTCTGGGATGGGTGCTTCACCTAGCAGTGCTTCTAGGACATAATCTTTCTTGGCAGCTATGAGGATGATCCTCAGGTTCCGGACCCAGTCCGTATAGTTGCTGCCATCATCTTTCAGCTTGGTTTTCTCTAGGAACGCGTTGAAGTTGAGGACAACGTGGGCCATTTGATCTACAAGACATATCGTAAAGATTTTAGACTAAGTTCATGATAATTAAGTTCATCTAATCAAATTACTCAATGAACTCCCACTCAGATAGACATCCCTCCAGTCATCTAAGTGAAACATGATCTGAGTCAACTAGGCCGTGTCCGATCATCATGTGAGACGGACTAGTCAACATCGGTGAACATCTTCATGTTGATCATATCTTCTATACGACTCATGCTCGACCTTTCGGTCTTCTTTGTTCCGAGGCCATGTCTGTACATGCTAGGCTCATCAAGTCAACCTAAGTGTATTGCGTGTGTAAATCTGGCTTACACCCGTTGTATTCGAACGTTAGAATCTATCACACCCGATCAGCACGTGGTGCTTCGAAACAACGAACCTTCGCAACGGTGCACAGTTAGGGGGAACACTTTCTTGAAATTATTACGAGGGATCATCTTATTTAAGCTACCGTCGTTCTAAGCAAATAAGATGTAAAACATGATACACATCACATGCAATCAAATAGTGACATGATATGGCCAATATCATTTGCTCCTTTTGATCTCCATCTTCGGGGCTCCATGATCATCGTTGTCACCGGCATGACACCATGATCTCCATCATCGTGTCTTCTTGAAGTTGTCTCGCCATCTATTACTTCTACTACTATGGCTAACGCTTTAGCAATAAAGTAAAGTAATTACATGATATTTATGTTGACACACAGGTCATAAATAAATAAAGACAACTCCTATGGCTCCTGCCGGTTGTCATACTCATCGACATGCAAGTCGTGATTCCTATTACAAGAACATGATCAATGTCATACATCACATATATCATTCATCACATCCTTTTAGCCATATCACATCACACGGCACATGCTGCAAAAACAAGTTAGACGTCCTCTAATTGTTGTTGCAAGTTTTTACGTGGGTGCTATAGGTTTCTAGCAAGAACGTTTCTTACCTACGCCAAAACCACAATGTGACATGCCAATTTCTATTTACCCTTCATAAGGACCCTTTTCATCGAATCCGATCCGACTAAAGTGGGAGAGACAGACACACGCCAGCCACCTTATGCAACTAGTGCATGTCAATCGATGGAACCAGTCTCACGTAAGCATACGTGTAAGGTCGGTCTGGGCTGCTTCATCCCATGATGCCGCCGAATCAAGATAAGACTAGTAACGGCAAGCAAATTGACAATATTGACGCCCACAACTGCTTTGTGTTCTACTCGTGCATAGAAACTACGCATAGACCTAGCTCATGATGCCACTATCGGGGAACGTAGCAGAATTTTAAAATTTTCTACGCATCACCAAGATCAATCTATGGAGTCATCTAGCAACGAGGGAGAGAGGAGTGCATCTACATACCCTTGTAGATCGCGCGCGGAAGCGTTCAAGCGAATGGGGTTGATGGAGTCGTACTCGTCGTGATCCAAATCACCGATGACCTAGCGCCGAATGGACGACACCTCCGCGTTCAACACACGTACGTTTGGGAAGGCGTCTCCTCCAACTTGATCCAGCAAGGGGGAAGGAGAGGTTGATGATGATCCAGCAGCACGACAGCGTGGTAGTGGAAGCAACGGTGATCTTGGCAGGGCTTTGCCAAGCACAGGGAGACGGAGGAGTGTCACGGGAGGGAGAGGGAGAGGCCAGGGGCTAGGGTGCGGCTGCCGTCCCTCCCCCCACTATTTATAGGACCCCTAGGGGGCGCCGGCCCTAGGAGATGCCATCTCCAAGGGGAGCGGCGGCCAAGGGGTTGGCTTGCCCCCCAAGGCAAGTGGGGCGCCCCCCACCCCTAGGGTTTCCAACCCTAGGCGCAGGGGGAGGCCCATGGGGGGCGCACCAGCCCACCAGGGACTGGTTCCCCTCCCACTTCAGCCCATGGGGCCCTCCGAGATAGGTGGCCCCACCCAGTGGACCCCCGGGACCCTTCCGGTGGTCCCGGTACAATACCGATTACCCCCGAAACTTTCCTGATGGCGGAAACTTGACTTCCTATATATAAATCTTCACTTCTGGTCCATTCCGGAACTCCTCGTGACGTCCGGGATCTTATCAGGGACTCCGAACAACTTTCGGGTTACCGTATACTAATATCTCAACAACCCTAGCGTCACCGAACCTTAAGTGTGTAGACCCTACGGGTTCGGGAGACACGCAGACATGACCGAGACGACTCTCCGGTCAATAACCAACAGCGGGATCAGGATACACATGTTGGATCCCACATGCTCCTCGATGATCTCATCGGATGAACCACGATGTCGAGGATTCAATCAATCCGTATACAATTCCCTTTGTCAACCGGTACGTTACTTGCCCGAGACTCGATCGTCGGTATCCCAATACCTCGTTCAATCTCGTTACCGGCAAGTCACTTTACTCGTACCGTAATGCATGATCCCGTGATCAACCACTTGGTCACATTGAGCTCATTATGATGATGCATTACCGAGTGGGCCCAGAGATACCTCTCCGTCATACGGAGTGACAAATCCCAGTCTCGATTCGTGCCAACCCAACAGACACTTTCGGAGATACCTGTAGTGTACCTTTATAGTCACCCAGTTACGTTGTGACGTTTGGCACACCCAAAGCACTCCTACGGTATCCGGGAGTTGCACAATCTCATGGTCTAAGGAAATGATACTTGACATTCGGAAAAGCTACAGCAAACGAACTACACGATCTTTGAGCTATGCTTAGGATTGGGTCTTGTCCATCACATCATTCTCCTAATGATGTGATCCCGTTATCAATGACATCCAATGTCCATAGTCAGGAAACCATGACTATCTTTTGATCAACGAGCTAGTCAACTAGAGGCTCACTAGGGACGTGTTGTGGTCTATGTATTCACACATGTATTACGATTTCCGGATAACACATTTATAGCATGAACAATAGACAATTATCATGAACAAAGAAATATAATAATAACCATTTTATTATTGCCTCTAGGGCATATTTCCAACAGTCTCCCACTTGCACTAGAGTCAATAGTCTAGTTACATTGTGATGAATCAAACACCCATGCAGTTCTGGTGTTGATCATGTTTTGCTCTAGGGAAAGGTTTAGTCAACGGATCTGCCACATTCAGGTCTGTATGTACTTTACAAATCTCTATGTCTCCATTTTGAACACTTTCACGAATGGAGTTGAAGTGACGCTTGATATGCCTGGTCTTCCTGTGAAACCTGGGCTCCTTGGCAAGGGCAATAGCTCCAGTGTTGTCACAGAAGAGAGTCATCGGGCCCGACGCATTGGGTATGACTCCTAGGTCGGTAATGAACTCCTTCACCCAGATTGCCTCATGTGCTGCCTCCGAGGCTGCCATGTACTCCGCTTCACATGTAGATCCCGCCACAATGCTTTGCTTGCAACTGCACCAGCTTACTGCCCCACCATTCAAAATATACACGTATCCGGTTTGTGACTTAGAGTCATCCAGATCTGTGTCGAAGCTAGCATCGACATAACCCTTTACGACGAGCTCTTCGTCACCTCCATAAACGAGAAACATATCCTTAGTCCTTTTCAGGTAGTTCAGGATATTCTTGACCGCTGTCCAGTGTTCCATGCCAGGATTACTTTGGTACCTTCCTACCAAACTTACGGCAAGGTTTACATCAGGTTTGGTACACAGCATAGCATACATGATAGACCCTATGGCCATGTCATAGACGTGCAGGAGCTTGTGCAGGTGTGAATGGGGAATGTGCCAGAGGGGCCGAGGGGTTGGCGGGCGGGGTGAGGGTTTTTGTGAGGTGGGGATGGTGAGGGTTTTCTTTTTTCTTTTTTAAATTGGGTGGTGAGGGTTTTTTGTCCCACAAAGAATTTTGGGGGCGACGGTTTGCTAGAGCGAACCGTGTGTGATTGACGCAGCAGGCAAAATAAAAGTCATTGCACACAGTTGCAATTTTGGGAACCGTGTGTGATTGACGTACTACCTCTGTCCTGGTTTATTGGTCCCCTGTTGTAATTTTTACCAAAATTTGGCGAAATATTTAACATACTCAGACATAGATAATAAGTGTACACGTAGATAAGCATAGTTCAACCATAACTAGTACATAGTTCAACAATATTAAGCATACTCAAGCATACATATATAGTTCCATCCAACCCACATCTCATCTCACAGGCCGGCATGATCCTAAAGCTTCTCCAGGTACTCGGCGTACACGCCGTGGGCCACCCTGCGAGAATAGTTCTGCTTGAAGGAGCCAACGGCCCGTCCTCTTGCATGCGCCAGAACACTTATATTCGCGTCATGAAGCTTCTGGTTGCAAAAAGGGCATCCATAGCTGCCGTTCCAGGTCCTAATACGCCTGTTATGCATTCCCGCATAAAGCTCCCTCAGGATTTGCCTGTTGTACCTCATGTGGACATCTTCATCCTCGCTGTCCACATCGTCAGACAGCACCTATACAAATAGTAAAACAAATTTGGCATCAAATCAATGATTACATGCCATGAAGTAGGATTAGGAATTTATGGCTATTTATTTATACATATCTAGAGATTATGGTTCGATTTTTAAGCGCGGTCGTCTATGTATAGACCAATCTTGAAGAAAATAATGGCACAAATATATGTAGGTCATTGAAAATCAATTGTCAAGCCCTAGCTAGGAATTATTAGCATGAACAGTAACCCTAGTCAGATTACTAGCAGAAATCATTTGCATAGATGAAACAACTAATCACTTATCACGTGTACCATTCAAACAATCAATACACTACACAGATCTAATGAAACTTACTCAGATTTCATGGATTGGGAGAACATAACCATAGGATTTCTATTCCAGAAAGGGGGAGGCAGGAGTAACCAGAGAAACCCTATGATCTATTTGACATATAAATGGGTATAGATGACTAACCAGCTATCCGTCGGAGTCGGAGTCGTCGCCGGATTGGTCGTCGGAGTCGGTGTGGAACTCCGCCTCCGGCTATGGAAGCTCGACGCCGTCGACGACACCAGGGTGCAGCGATAACTCACCGGCGGTGACGGCAACCTCTGTCTCCATCTCCATGCCGTGCTCCGGTGCTTTAGCAGCCCCGGCGTCGCCACTCCCTCCGATGAGGTGCTTCGGCGGCATCCTCATACACTGATGGCTTTGAGGACTGAGAGCAGCGTCGAGGATGCAAGCGGAGAGAGAGGATTGTGTGTGCGTAGCAAGGATGGGGGGTGTGGCTGCTCGGGCGCACCATTAATATGGAGTAGTGGGAGTTGTGGGAGAGAGGCGGGCGGCGGTCAAACCGATGGCTCACCTCCCGGTGAGCCTACGCACCAGACTGCTGGCATGCCTACCAAAGTTTCACACAGCTACTCGCACGCCTCCCGATGACACTACGCAACGAGCACGCCTCCATCAGTTCACACACCTGCACGCATGCCTCCCAGTCTGCCTACGCGGCAGATGCGTCCCGTCAACTCACGCCTTCTCGCACGCCACACGGGTCGCGCGGCGGCACGTATATTGTTTTTCTATTTGGATGATTAATGATGCCTCTTTATTGCTTAACCAAAGCATGGCATGTATCCATTGTTGGTATAACGCTCAGCATTCGAATAAATAATCCATTTGGGATATTGGTTCCCAATTATTAATAATCTCCCATCTGTAATTAGATAAAGATTACATCAAAACTGGTCTCAAATTTGACAAAAAAGTATAATGCCACTTTGTATTGGTGTCCATATGACAACACGATAAGTTTCATGAACTTCAAATAAGTTTGGGATGTACTAGAATTTAAAAATCAAGATTCTCAATGTTTGAAATTTGTTGCATGGGGAGTAAACATGCACCCAGTGGGACACATGTGTTTTTGCAATCCATTTATGTGCACTATCACGTGTGCATGTAGCTCAAATTTGATTTTTGCACATTATACCCATACAAAATCAATCAATCAATGTACTAAAACGTCTTAATGATCTCTGTGATTTTTTTGAAATTAAAACATCCCTCCTTTGGTAACATGTATGTTCACCGCGTGATAATTAATTTAACATGCATCATAGTTGCAGTAGATTCAGGGTGTGTGTGTGTGTGAGTGTGTGTGCATCTGGGGGTGGCGGGTGGCTCGCAGAACACTATGAGTCGTGAGCCACCGTGTGGGTTGGCCGTTTTGTTAGGCAGGACGGTGCCACATCAGAGTCGTGAAATCGTTATTTAAAACATTACACAACCCAGTCATGCATAAATGTTTTGGCCACATGTAGTCGATGGTTGTCCTACACGATACTCGATACTCGCGTGTGACGCTTTCTGTGGGCCCGCGAGGTCATCGTCCATCACTTTGACGAACAGCCAGCAGTGAGGTTAATTTGACCAGCAAGGTATAATCTTTTTTGTTTGTGTTATGGTGGTTTATAGTACGCGTCGAAGAGGTGGGAGGGGACTAGCATATATACTATATGTACGCATCCGTGAACAAGTACGCCTCACTCAGTGTCGGGAATTTTTGGTTTCCGAGGAACGTGCCACATCAAAATTGTGAAATTGGTTATTCAAACATCATACAACACCTTTTTGGGCCACATGCATATCCTAGCTAGGACACTAACGTGTGACGCTTCCATCTGTGGGCCCACGAGGCCATCGTCGATGCATGCATGCATCACTTTGACCTACATCGGGAGAGGTTAATTAATTTCACCATCGATGAGGATTCTTTTGGGTTACATATGTTATGGCAGGAGCATATAGTATGCAGTGAAGAGGGGGGAAGGGGACCATCATATGTAGTACGCTTGATATGCACCTCGCTCTATGTGGGTGCATGGTTTACGGTTTCTGAGGCATGTGGCACATCAAAGTTGTGCATTTCTGGTATTCAACATATATATGTTTCACCCACATGCAAAGCGGTGGTGGCTGTCATCTCGCACCCTCTTAAGCGGTTATCAGCGATATCGATGCTTTCCATTTGTGGGCCCGCTTGGTCCATCACTACTTTTTGCCATCACTTTGACCAACAACAAGAGAGAGGTTGTAAAACCAAGGTGGATTATTCTTGGTCCGTTTTATGATCCATCTTGGTGAGATATATGCCTCTCTGGCCTGCCGACTGAAA
>NC_057803.1:248182180-248283661 GCF_018294505.1 Triticum aestivum
ATTCCCTTTGTGCCGACACGAGGGAGGAGCGGGGCTGCTAGCTCCTTCGCACTTTGCTAGGTGAACCTCGGTTGGGGGGGAGGGGGCATGCATTCATAGCTTAGGATTCCCTTCGTGCCGACACGAGGGGGGTGGGGACAAGCAATACAGTGCGCTTTGCGACAGGGTGCCACATCGAAGTTGCATTTGGTATTTGAAAATCAAACCACCCTTTTGATACATAAATTTGGTTCACATGCAAGTGTGTTCATGTTCTGACCCTCTCTCGCGTCATTTTTCGCCAAATTTAGGAACATTAGATAAGTCGGATGACGCAATAGACACGGTTCACTCAAACTAACCGTGTCCCACACTGGTGCACCTATCATGCACACATCTGCACAGTACATTGGGCTCCACGAGGCTCCCCCTCTCAAAAATATCTGCCCGCTTCGAGGGTTTTATGTTTCATAACACACGTTTGTCATCTCCGGACCATGTGCGATGTTTCTTGTTCCCAATCCCGCCTGCATCCCTAGAAAATATCTGCCTGCCTCGAGGGTTTTTCTGTTTCATAACACACGGTTGTTATCTCTGGACCGTGTGTGATGCACTATCATCAAAATTTTCAATAGCCTGACATTTCAATCCCACGTTTGACTGTCGTGTAGTAAAATTTTCAGTACCCACGTCATTTCCTCAAACACCCCCGCCCCCTCCACAGACACACACACACACACACCAAAACCTCCTCGGGTGTGCGCATGCACACACACACACACACACTTCCTCGCTCGAAACCCTAGCAAGGTACCCGCCGCCGTTGCCGCCGTCGCCGTCGCAAGGCCTCCATTGTCAATATCTGCCGGTTTGCCCGTGCAACTTACCCACCGATCTCCATACCCGGGCCGCCCTGAGTTTCTTAGATGACGCCTACCAAACGCCCCCTTGCCCACAGATCCCCATCCCCCACTCCAAAGCGTCGAAGCCTATGCCCGGCTACGCTTCCCGTGGAGCTCGAGGAGCTACTGGCCCAAAAGAGGTGTATAGCGGTCTCTTCGCCCGACGTCGCCGAGGAAGCTGACGACCATTACTGGCGGCAGGCACTCAAGCAGCGGGCTAGAGTATGCGGGCTGATGAGGACATCAATAACATTGTTACATCCACATCCTAATGAGGACATCAATACAATTGTTACACCCACAGCCCCTGCTACTATACATACTGGACCAATTACTAGAGCTCGTGCACGCCAACTAAATTACCAGGTACTTTCGTTTCTTGGTAATGATTCTAATGTTCATGAGAATATGATGCTGCCTAAATTGGATACATTTGTTTTGCTTACAAATGAAGGGCCTAGCTTGGAGAAGGATGAACATTGGAGGAAGAACAAGCATGGAGATGATGGCATGCGCAAGGGAAACAAGAACGGAGTTACAAGTGATGATTTCAGGACTTTGAAGCCACCATAATGGGTGCATGAAGCCTTGGACGAAATATACAAGATGCCACTTCATAAATTTCGCCCCGAGGCTATTTTAGGTGCTGTGTCACCTTATTATTGGGCCAGGCCCATGTAATTTCGAAATACATAAGTATAGGCTATTTTTAGAGTCCGCATGTGTGGGGAAACAAGAGATAGGGTTGATTTCGGACCCCTCCACCAAGGGCCACGAAATTCCCCCCTCTTCCTCCATATATACAGCCCTTAGGGCATCGTTTAGACTTGGGGATTTGTTTAGTTAAAAGTTAGCCATTGCAACTTCGTGTACTTCGTTTGTGTCCAACGACCAGACCAAGACCGCTTACGGATCCCCACCTTTATCAATACTTCATATATACTCGCAATATTCAGATTGCTTTTATCATATTCTTGCTTGTTCTTCGATTGCTTGCAGGAATAGACCTTCGTGGTCAGGTTGATTGTGCTCCGGCGTGGTCAATAACCTCTCGGAGTTGGTTTAGCGATTGCTAAGGCGCAACGTCGTGCACGTTTGTAGTCGGATCGTCAAAGTCGTCTCCACCAAATCGATAGTTATCATCTCATCGAAAGATCGGGACACCCCGCCTCTATCAAGTGGTATCAGATTTCCAGGTTGCTCGGTGAGATTTTATAGTTTTTCGTAGTTTAGATCGAGTCTGTTCTTCATACCTACAGTCCACGAAAAAGCCACAAAAAAATTAGGGTTAGTTCATCATATCCGAACCAATCTGAGCCTTTGCATAATCTTTTTAGGGTTTTGCTTTGTTGAATTTGCGGTTGCATCGTCGGTCTAGTTGCTAGTCTTAGAGTCTAGTCTTTTAGAGTTTCGAGTTCTGGTCATAAGTTGTCATGCCGCCGCCGCACCATCATCATCGCTCCTGTCATCTACCACCACCGCTCCGAATCCGTATCCATATACCACCACCAATCCGTGTCCATATACCACCACCGATCCATATCCATATACTACCACCGCTACTACCACCGCTGCCATATACCACCACCATATATCCACCACCAATCCGAGTTCCTTGCTTATTAGGTTTGTTTTCGAGATCCATCTAGTTTCCGATTCGTGTTTCCTTGCCGGAGTAGGTTTCGGAAAAAAAAGAGTCGGGAAACCACACTCGGTTTAGGCCCAAAAAATTTCGAAAACACATTTTTCGAAAAATTTTCTGGCTATCCTATTTTTAGGTGTTTCTGAGTGTTTTGAGACAGGTGCCATTATAGGAAGTTTTTTTTGACCCGTTTCCAGTTTTTGGGTCCGGGCAGTCGAAAAAAAAATTCGAAAAAAAAAATTTGGTGCCCATCCTGTCAGTTTGACCTAGGAAGAGTTTTGAGACACTCGCCATTATAGTGATTTTTCGCAAAAAAAGAAGCAGCGCAAAAAAAAAGAGCGAAAAAAAATCAGAGTGTGCTTTTCCCTTGTTTACGTGCCGCGCCGTGATTTTGTTGGTGTTCTAGGCTCGCGTCTCTAGCACAGTCTAGCCTAGGACCAGCACAGTACCGTCGTTGAGCGTTTATTCAACTTTGCATCTCTGAATTGATTATTGCTGACCCTTTTTGCTACCATACTATAAGCCTTCCCAGCTCCACATACATCTACATCGTGTGTTTGACTCTCCCTGGTAATCGCTCTATCCAAGCTTTGAGAGTTTTTGACTACAACGGTTGCCGATCACCGCCTGCTGCTGGGTAAGAACTGGTAAGAATTTGAGATTTGCTTGACGGATTTTTGATACACCACCACCACTTCTTAGTAGTCTGTAGGATCATATTCTTGTGTGTTTCTATTGCTGCTAACCATGCCAGGATCACAAGCCGACGAGATTGACTGGGAGAACTTATCGAACAAGGAGCTTCATGATAAGTTTCAGCAAATGATGACTGAACAGGTGCAAGATGTGCTGAACAATTTTGAAGAGGCCATGGAGAAGATTACTGGCCTTGAGAAGACGTTCGAAACAAAGCTCGATAACAGATTT
This sequence comes from Triticum aestivum, assembly GCF_018294505.1. Classification (NCBI taxonomy): domain Eukaryota; kingdom Viridiplantae; phylum Streptophyta; class Magnoliopsida; order Poales; family Poaceae; genus Triticum; species Triticum aestivum. The sequence goes on from NC_057803.1 coordinate 248,185,631, forward strand.
AATGAACTGCTTGCGCGTCTTCCACCACCGGCTGCACCTGTCGCACCTCTGCAACAACAACAACTACGCCCCCTTCCGAATCAGTATGGACGAGCACAGCGTGTTCCTATTGAGCCAGGACAAAATTCTGGTGCCGCTGCTACTGCTGTTGGTGCTTCTTTGGCTCCTGCTACTACTGCTGCTGGTACCCAGGAGGATGATGATTATGTGGGAGATTATGAGGATGAGGTTGATCAAAATCCGAACTACGTGCAGCCACCAGCACCACCACCACCAGGTCGACCTCAGGTATATATTCGTAATGATAGGCCTGCACCACCACCTCAGGTATGAGATGATGTCCATATTCCTAAACTGAAATTGAATATTCCACCATTTGAGGGTAGATATGTTCCTGATATATATCTTACTTGGGAGTTAGAAACTGAACAACGATTTACATGTTTACAATATCCTGAGGAGAGACGAGTTGCTGCTGCTGTTTATGCTTTCACTAGTTTTGCATGTGTATGGTGGTCTGAACATTGTAGATTATATCCTATTCCAACTACTTGGGCTTCTTTGAAAACTGCTATGCGTACGCGTTGGGTTCCACCATATTATCAACGTGAATTGCTTCAAAAATTGCAGCGTTTAAGACAAGGGAAAAATTCTGTAGAAGAATATTATCAGGAATTACAAACTGGCATGATTAGATGTGGTATTGTTGAGGAGAATGAAGCTATGCTTGCACGTTTTCTGGGTGGATTAAATAGAGAGATTCAGACCATTCTAGACTATAAGGAGTATACTAATATCACTCGTTTATTCCATCTTGCTTGTAAAGCTGAACGTGAAGTGCAGGATCGACAAGCATTGGGGCGAACTAACTTTTCTGCAGGCCGACCTTCATCATGGACACCGCGTGCATCTTCTATTTCAACTGCACCAGCACCTCAATTAGGTGCCTCCTCCAGTCGTGGTACAAGAAAACAGGCACAACCACCATTATCTGCCAAGAGCGCACCTGCTGGGCCTGCACGGAGTTCTTCTTCTTCCATGGCATCAACAGGGCACACAAGTGATATTATTTGTCGTCGTTGTAAGGGAGGAGGTCATTATGCGAGGGAATGCAAATCTCCGCGTGTGATGATTGCTACCGCGGATGGTGGATATGAGTCCGCTAGTGACTATCATGAGGAGACATTGGCTCTTATTACACGTGAAGAACATGGTGGAGATGATTCTGATCATGACACGCAATACATGGCTCCTGAAGACGCTGACAGGTATGAATGTTTAGTTGCTCAACGTGTTTTGAGTGTGTAGGTCACACAAGCTGAGCAAAATCAGAGGCACAATTTGTTCCATACCAAGGGAGTTGTGAAGGAACGTTCTGTGCGCGTCATAATAGACGGAGGGAGCTGTAACAACTTGGCTAGCATGGAGATGGTGGAGAAGCTTTCTCTCACCACAAGACCACATCCACATCCTTACTACATCCAATGGTTCAACAACAGCGGCAAGGTTAAGGTAACACGTACTGTTCGTGTGCATTTTAGTATCTCTACATATGCTGATTATGTTGATTGTGATGTGGTACCTATGCAAGCATGTTCCTTATTACTTGGTAGACCATGGCAATTTGATAAAAATTCTGTACACCATGGTAGAAACAATCACTATACTCTTGTTCATAAGGATAAAAATATTACTTTGCTTCCTACGACTCCTGATTCCATTTTGAAAGATGATATTAATAGAGCTAATAAAGCACAACAGGAGAAGAATAAGAGTGAAAATCAGATTGTGGCAAAAGAATGTGAGCAACAAATGAAGCCTAATAATAAACCATCTAGTGTTGCTTCTGAAATTAAATTGAAAAGTGCATGTTTATTTGCCACCAAATCTGATATTGATGAGCTAGATTTCAGCAAATCTGTTTGCTATGCTTTTGTGTGCAAAGAGGCATTATTTTCATTCGAGGACGTGCCTTCCTCTTTGCCTCCTGCTGTCACTAACATTTTGCAGGAGTTCGCTGACGTTTTTCCACAAGACGTGCCACTGGGATTACCGCCTATTCGAGGGATTGAGCATTAGATTGACTTAATTCCCGGTGCTTCACTGCCAAACCGTGCACCATACCGTACCAATCCAGAGGAGACGAAGGAGATTATGCATCAAGTACAAGAGCTTCTCGACAAAGGTTATATACGCGAATCCCTTAGTCCTTGTGCTGTTCCTATTATTCTAGTGCCGAAAAAGGATGGTACATCACGTATGTGTGTTGATTGTAGAGGCATTAATAATATTACTATTCGTTATCGTCATCCCATTCCTAGGCTAGATGATACGCTTGATGAATTGAGTGGCTCTACAATATTCTCCAAAGTTGATTTGCGTAGTGGCTACCATCAAATTCGTATGAAATTGGGAGATGAATGGAAAACAGCATTTAAAACTAAGTTTGGATTATATGAGTGGTTAGTCATGCCTTTTGGGTTAACTAATGCACCTAGTACTTTCATGAGATTAATGAACGAAGTTTTACGTGCTTTCATTGGATGATTTGTGGTAGTTTACTTTGATGACATATTGATTTATAGCAGATCTTTGGAGGAACATTTGGAACATTTACGTGTTGTTTTTATTGCTCTACGTGATGCACGTTTGTTTGGTAACCTTGGGAAGTGCACCTTTTGCACCGACCGAGTATCTTTTCTTGGCTATGTTGTTACTCCACAAGGAATTGAAGTTGATAAAGCCAAGATTGAAGCTATTGAGAGTTGGCCGCAGCCCAAAACGGTCACACAAGTGAGGAGTTTTCTTGGCCTCGCTGGATTCTATAGGCGTTTTGTGAGAGATTTCAGCACCATTGCTGCACCTCTCAATGAGCTTACAAAGAAAGATGTGCCTTTTCTTTGGGGTACCGCACAGGAAGAAGCCTTCACGGTATTGAAAGATAAGTTGACACATGCTCCTTTACTCCAACTTCCTGATTTTAATAAGACTTTTGAGCTTGAATGTGATGCTAGTGGAATTGGATTAGGAGGTGTGTTATTACAAGATGGCAAACCTGTTGCATACTTTTCTGAAAAAATTGAGTGGGCCTAGTCTGAATTATTCTACTTATGATAAAGAATTATATGCTCTTGTTCGGACTTTAGAAACATGGCAACATTATTTATGGCCCAAAGAATTTGTTATACATTCTGATCATGAATCTTTGAAACATATTAAAAGTCAAGCTAAACTGAATCGTAGACATGCTAAATGGGTTGAATTCATTGAGACTTTTCCTTATGTCATCAAACACAAGAAGGGAAAAGAAAATGTTATTGCTGATGCATTGTCTCGTCGCTATACTATGCTTTCACAACTTGACTTCAAAATATTTGGTTTGGAGACCATCAAAGATCAATATGTGCATGATGCTGATTTTAAAGATGTAATAGAGAATTGCAAAGAAGGAAGAATGTGGAACAAGTTTGTCGTTAACGATGGATTTGTGTTTCGTGCTAACAAGCTATGCATTCCAGCTAGCTCCGTTCGTCTTTTGTTGTTGCAGGAGGCGCATGGAGGAGGATTAATGGGACACTTTGGCGTGAAGAAGACGGAGGACGTACTTGCTACACATTTCTTTTGGCCAAAGATGAGACGGGATGTTGAGCGTTTTATTGCTCGCTGCACTACATGTCAAAAAGCTAAGTCACAACTCAATCCTCATGGTTTATATATGCCTTTGCCTGTACCTAGTGTTCCTTGGGAGGATATATCTATGGACTTTGTTTTAGGTTTACCTCGAACAAAGAAGGGGAGGGATAGCATATTTGTTGTCGTGGATAGATTCTCGAAAATGGCACACTTCATACCATGTCATAAAAGCGATGATGCTGTTAATGTTGCTGATTTGTTCTTTCGTGAAATTATTCGCTTGCATGGTGTGCCAAATACTATTGTTTCAGATCGTGATACTAAATTTCTTAGCCACTTTTGGAGATGTTTATGGGCTAAGTTGGGGACTAAACTGCTTTTTAGTACTACTTGTCACCCCCAAACTGATGGACAAACTGAAGTAGTCAATAGAACGTTGTCTACTATGCTTAGGGCTGTTTTGAAGAATAATAAGAAAATGTGGGAGGAATGCTTGCCTCATATTGAATTTGCTTATAATCGTTCGTTGCATTCTACTACTAAGATGTGCCCTTTTGAAGTTGTGTATGGTTTCCTACCTCGTGCACCTATTGATTTGTTGCCTCTTCCATCTTCGGAGAAGGTTAATTTTGATGCTAAACAACATGCTGAATTGATTTTAAAAATGCATGAGTTAACTAAGGAAAACATTGAGCGCATGAATGCTAAATATAAACTTGCTGGAGATAAGGGTAGAAAACATGTTGTGTTTGCACCTGGAGATCTTGTTTGGTTACATTTGCGTAAGGATAGATTTCCTGATTTGCGCAAATCAAAGTTAATGCCACGTGCTGATGGTCCCTTTAAGGTGTTAGAGAAAATAAATGATAATGCATATAAACTTGAGCTGCCTGCAGATTTTGGGGTTAGTCCCACTTTTAACATTGCAGATTTGAAGCCTTATTTGGGTGAGGAAGATGACCTTCCGTCGAGGACGACTTCATTTCAAGAAGGGGAGGATGATGAGGACATCAATACAATTGTTACACCCACAGCCCCTGCTGCTATACATACTGGACCAATTACTAGAGCTCGTGCACGCCAACTAAATTACCAGGTACTTTCGTTTCTTGGTAATGATTCTAATGTTCATGAGAATATGATGCTGCCTAAATTGGATACATTTGTTTTGCTTACAAATGAAAGGCCTAGCTTCGAGAAGGATGAACATTGGAGCAAGAACAAGCATGGAGATGATGGCATGCGCAAGGGGAACAAGAACAGAGTTACAAGTGATGATTTCAGGACTTTGAAGCCACCATAATGGGTGCATGAAGCCTTGGACGAAATATACAAGATGCCACTTCATAAATTTCGTCACGAGGCTATTTTAGGTGCTGCGTCACCTTATTATTGGGCCAGGCCCATGTAATTTCGAAATACATAAGTATAGGCTATTTTTAGAGTCCGTATGTGTGGGGAAACAAGAGATAGGGTTGATTTCGGACCCCTCCACCAAGGGCCACGAAATTCCCCCCTCTTCCTCCATATATACAGCCCTTAGGGCATCGTTTAGACTTTGGGTTTTGTTTAGATTAAAAGTTCGCCATAGCTGCAACTTCGCGTACTTCGTTTGTGTTCAACGACCAGACAAAGGCGTCACAGAACCCCACCTTGATCAATAAAGCTTTCATCTTATATTCGCAATATCCAGATTGCAATCTTAGTTTCTTGCTTGTTCTTTGTTTGCTCGCAGGAAACAGACCCTCGTGGTCAGGTTGATCGTGCTCCGGCGTGGTCAATAACCTCTCGGAGTTGGTTTAGCGATTGCTAAGGCGCGACGTCGTCGCACGTTCGTAGTCGGATCGTCAAAGTCGACTTCCACCAAAGCGATATCCATCATCTCATCGAAAGACGGGACACCTTTGCCTCTATCATGAAGGAACGTTCTGTGCGCGTCATCATAGACGGAGGTAGTTGCAACAACTTGGCTAGCATGGAGATGGTGGAGAAGCTTTCTCTCACCACAAGACCACATCCACATCCTTACTACATCCAATGGTTCAACAACAGCGGCAAGGTTAAGGTAACACGTACTGTTCGTGTGCATTTTAGTATCTCTACATATGCTGATTATGTTGATTGTGATGTGGTACCTATGCAAGCATGTTCCTTATTACTTGGTAGACCATGGCAATTTGATAAAAATTCTGTACACCATGGTAGAAACAATCACTATACTCTTGTTCATAAGGATAAAAATATTACTTTGCTTCCTATGACTCCTGATTCCATTTTGAAAGATGATATTAATAGAGCTAATAAAGCACAACAGGAGAAGAATAAGAGTGAAAATCAGATTGTGGCAAAAGAATTTGAGCAACAAATGAAGCCTAATAATAAACCATCTAGTGTTGCTTCTGAAATTAAATTGAAAAGTGCATGTTTATTTGCCACCAAATCTGATATTGATGAGCTAGATTTCAGCAAATCTGTTTGCTATGCTTTTGTGTGCAAAGAGGCATTATTTTCATTCGAGGACGTGCCTTCCTCTTTGCCTCCTGCTGTCACTAACATTTTGCAGGAATTCGCTGACGTTTTTCCACAAGACGTGCCACCGGGATTACCGCCTATTCGAGGGATTGAGCATCAGATCGACTTAATTCCCGGTGCTTCACTGCCAAACCGTGCACCATACCGTACCAATCCAGAGGAGACGAAGGAGATTATGCGTCAAATACAAGAGCTTCTCGACAAAGGTTATATACGCGAATCCCTTAGTCCTTGTGCTGTTCCTATTATTCTAGTGCCGAAAAAGGATGGTACATCACGTATGTGTGTTGATTGTAGAGGCATTAATAATATTACTATTCGTTATCGTCATCCTATTCCTAGGCTAGATGATATGCTTGATGAATTGAGTGGCTCTACAGTATTCTCCAAAGTTGATTTGCGTAGTGGCTACCATCAAATTCGTATGAAATTGGGAGATGAATGGAAAACAGCATTTAAAACTAAGTTTGGATTATATGAGTGGTTAGTCATGCCTTTTGGGTTAACTAATGCACCTAGTACTTTCATGAGATTAATGAACGAAGTTTTACGTGCTTTCATTGGACGATTTGTGGTAGTTTACTTTGATGACATATTGATTTATAGCAGATCTTTGGAGGAACATTTGGAACATTTATGTGCTGTTTTTATTGCTCTACGTGATGCACGTTTGTTTGGTAACCTTGGGAAGTGCACCTTTTGCACCGACCGAGTATCTTTTCTTGGCTATGCTGTTACTCCACAGGGAATTGAAGTTGATAAAGCCAAGATTGAAGCCATTGAGAGTTGGCCGCAGCCCAAAACGGTCACACAAGTGAGGAGTTTTCTTGGCCTCGCTGGATTCTATAGGCGTTTTGTGAGAGATTTCAGCACCATTGCTGCACCTCTCAATGAGCTTACAAAGAAAGATGTGCCTTTTCTTTGGGGTACCGCACAGGAAGAAGCCTTCACGGTATTGAAAGATAAGTTGACACATGCTCCTTTACTCCAACTTCCTGATTTTAATAAGACTTTTGAGCTTGAATGTGATGCTAGTGGAATTGGATTAGGGGGTGTGTTATTACAAGATGGCAAACCTGTTGCATACTTTTCTGAAAAATTGAGTGGGCCTAGTCTGAATTATTCTACTTATGATAAAGAATTATATGCTCTTGTTCGGACTTTAGAAACATGGCAACATTATTTATGGCCCAAACAATTTGTTATACATTCTGATCATGAATCATTGAAACATAATAAAAGTCAAGCTAAACTGAATCGTAGACATGCTAAATGGGTTGAATTCATTGAGACTTTCCCTTATGTCATTAAACACAAGAAGGGAAAAGAAAATGTTATTGCTGATGCTTTGTCTCGTCGCTATACTATGCTTTCACAACTTGACTTCAAAATATTTGGTTTGGAGACCATCAAAGATCAATATGTGCATGATGCTGATTTTAAAGATGTACTGCATAATTGTAAAGAAGGAAGAATGTGGAACAAGTTTGTTGTTAACGATGGATTTGTGTTTCGTGCTAACAAGCTATGCATTCCAGCTAGCTCCGTTCGTCTTTTGTTGTTGCAGGAGGCGCATGGAGGAGGATTAATGGGACACTTTGGCGTGAAGAAGACGGAGGACGTACTTGCTACACATTTCTTTTGGCCAAAGATGAGACGGGATGTTGAGCGTTTTATTGCTCGCTGCACTACATGTCAAAAAGCTAAGTCACGCCTCAATCCTCATGGTTTATATATGCCTTTGCCTGTACCTAGTGTTCCTTGGGAGGATATATCTATGGACTTTGTTTTAGGTTTACCTCGAACAAAGAAGGGGAGGGATAGCATATTTGTTGTCGTGGATAGATTCTCGAAAATGGCACACTTTATACCATGTCATAAAAGCGATGATGCTATTAATGTTGCTGATTTGTTCTTTCGTGAAATTATTCGCTTGCATGGTGTGCCAAATACTATTGTTTCAGATCGTGATACTAAATTTCTTAGCCACTTTTGGAGATATTTATGGGCTAAGTTGGGGACTAAACTGCTTTTTAGTACTACTTGTCACCCCCAAACTGATGGACAAACTGAAGTAGTCAATAGAACGTTGTCTACTATGCTTAGGGCTGTTTTGAAGAATAATAAGAAAATGTGGGAGGAATGCTTGCCTCATATTGAATTTGCTTATAATCGTTCATTGCATTCTACTACTAAGATGTGCCCTTTTGAAGTTGTGTATGGTTTCCTACCTCGTGCACCTATTGATTTGTTGCCTCTTCCATCTTCGGAGAAGGTTAATTTTGATGCTAAACAACGTGCTGAATTGATTTTAAAAATGCATGAGTTAACTAAGGAAAACATTGAGCGCGTGAATGCTAAATATAAACTTGCTGGAGATAAGGGTAGAAAACATGTTGTGTTTGCACCTGGAGATCTTGTTTGGTTACATTTGCGTAAGGATAGATTTCCTGATTTGCGCAAATCAAAGTTAATGCCACGTGCTGATGGTCCCTTTAAGGTGTTAGAGAAAATAAATGATAATGCATATAAACTTGAGTTGCCTTCAGATTTTGGGGTTAGTCCCACTTTTAACATTGCAGATTTGAAGCCTTATTTGGGTGAGGAAGATGAACTTCCGTCGAGGACGACTTCCTTTCAAGAAGGGGAGGATGATGAGGACATCAATACAATTGTTACACCCACAGCCCCTGCTGCTATACATACTGGACCAATTACTAGAGCTCGTGCACGCCAACTAAATTACCAGGTACTTTCGTTTCTTGGTAATGATTCTAATGTTCATGAGAATATGATGCCGCCTAAATTGGATACATTTGTTTTGCTTACAAATGAAGGGCCTAGCTTGGAGAAGGATGAACATTGGAGCAAGAACAAGCATGGAGATGATGGCATGCGCAAGGGAAATAAGAACGGAGTTACAAGTGATGATTTCAGGACTTTGAAGCCACCATAATGGGTGCATGAAGCCTTGGACGAAATATACAAGATGCCACTTCATAAATTTCGCCCCGAGGCTATTTTAGGTGCTGCGTCACCTTATTATTGGGCCAGGCCCATGTAATTTCGAAATACATAAGTATAGGCTATTTTTAGAGTCCGTATGTGTGGGGAAACAAGAGATAGGGTTGATTTCGGACCCCTCCACCAAGGGCCACGAAATTCCCCCCTCTTCCTCCATATATACAGCCCTTAGGGCATCGTTTAGACTTGGGGATTTGTTTAGTTAAAAGTTAGCCATTGCAACTTCGTCTACTTCATTTGTGTCCAACGATCAGACCAAGACCGCTTACGGATCCCCACCTTTATGAATACTTCATATATACTCGCAATATTCAGATTGATTTTATCATATTCTTGCTTGTTCTTCGATTGCTTGCAGGAATAGACCTTCGTGGTCAGGTTGATTGTGCTCCGGCGTGGTCAATAACCTCTGGGAGTTGGTTTAGCGATTGCTAAGGCGCAACGTCGTGCACGTTTGTAGTTGGATCGTCAAAGTCGTCTCCACCAAATCGATAGTTATCATCTCATCGAAAGATCGGGACACCCCGCCTCTATCACATCCCCTGTTGTTATACATACTGATGAGGACATGACTACCTTGGATACGACCAAAAATATTGCATACATGCATATTTGTTAGGTGATTTCTAATGCAAACTATTCAATAATCTATTTATGTTATACAGAACAAAAATACTTCACACACTTTTGTGTTTTGTCTAATTGCAGGTGTATGGGACATTTGTACAATCCAAATGTGAAGATAGAGGCAAAGGTGTCCCGTCTTTCGATGAGATGGTGGATTTCCCTTTGGTGGAAGTCGACTTTGACGATCCGACTACGAACGTGCGAGGACGTCGCGCCTTAGCAATCGCTAAACCAACTCCGAGAGGTTATTGACCACGCCGGAGCACGATCAACCTGACCACGAAGGTCTGTTTCCTGCGAGCAAACGAAGAACAAGCAAGAAACTAAGATTGCAATCTGGATATTGCGAATATAAGATGAAAGCTTTATTGATCAAGGTGGGGTTCTGTGACGCCTTTGTCTGGTCGTTGAACACAAACGAAGTACGCGAAGTTGCAGCTATGGCGAACTTTTAATCTAAACAAAACCCAAAGTCTAAACGATGCTTAAGGGCTGTATATATGGAGGAAGAGGGGGGGAATTTCGTGGCCCTTGGTGGAGGGGTCCGAAATCAACCCTATCTCTTGTTTCCCCACACATACGGACTCTAAAAATAGCCTATACTTATGTATTTCGAAATTACATGGGCCTGGCCCAATAATAAGGTGACGCGGCACCTAAAATAGCCTCGGGACGAAATTTATGAAGTGGCGTCTTGTATATTTCGTCCAAGGCTTCATGCACCCATTATGGTGGCTTCAAAGTCCTGAAATCATCACTTGTAACTCCGTTCTTGTTTCCCTTGCGCATGCCATCATCTCCATGCTTGTTCTTGCTCCAATGTTCATCCTTCTCCAAGCTAGGCCCTTCATTTGTAAGCAAAACAAATGTATCCAATTTAGGCAGCATCATATTCTCATGAACATTAGAATCATTACCAAGAAACGAAAGTACCTGGTAATTTAGTTGGCGTGCACGAGCTCTAGTAATTGGTCCAGTATGTATAGCAGCAGGGGCTGTGGGTGTAACAATTGTATTGATGTCCTCATCAGATATGCTTGATGAATTGAGTGGCTCTACAATATTCTCCAAAGTTGATTTGCGTAGTGGCTACCATCAAATTCGTATGAAATTGGGAGATGAATGGAAAACAACATTTAAAACTAAGTTTGGATTATATGAGTGGTTAGTCATGCCTTTTGGGTTAACTAATGCACCTAGTACTTTCATGAGATTAATGAACGAAGTTTTACGTGCTTTCATTGGACGATTTGTGGTAGTTTACTTTGATGACATATTGATTTATAGCAGATCTTTGGAAGAACATTTGGAACATTTACGTGCTGTTTTTATTGCTCTACGTGATGCACGTTTGTTTGGTAACCTTGGGAAGTGCACCTTTTGCACCGACCGAGTATCTTTTCTTGGCTATGTTGTTACTCCACAGGGAATTGAAGTTGATAAAGCCAAGATTGAAGCTATTGAGAGTTGGCCGCAGCCCAAAACGGTCACACAAGTGAGGAGTTTTCTTGGCCTCGCTGGATTCTATAGGCGTTTTGTGAGAGATTTCAGCACCATTGCTGCACCTCTCAATGAGCTTACAAAGAGAGATGTGCCTTTTCTTTGGGGTACCGCACAGGAAGAAGCCTTCACGGTATTGAAAGATAAGTTGACACATGCTCCTTTACTCCAACTTCCTGATTTTAATAAGACTTTTGAGCTTGAATGTGATGCTAGTGGAATTGGATTAGGAGGTGTGTTATTACAAGATGGCAAACCTGTTGCATACTTTTCTGAAAAATTGAGTGGGCCTAGTCTGAATTATTCTACTTATGATAAAGAATTATATGCTCTTGTTCGGACTTTAGAAACATGGCAACATTATTTATGGCCCAAAGAATTTGTTATACATTCTGATCATGAATCTTTGAAACATATTAAAAGTCAAGCTAAACTGAATCGTAGACATGCTAAATGGGTTGAATTCATTGAGACTTTCCCTTATGTCATTGAACACAAGAAGGGAAAAGAAAATGTTATTGTTGATGCATTGTCTCGTCGCTATACTATGCTTTCACAACATGACTTCAAAATATTTGGTTTGGAGACCATCAAAGATCAATATGTGCATGATGTTGATTTTAAAGATGTAATGCAGAATTGTAAAGAAGGAAGAATGTGGAACAAGTTTGTTGTTAACGATGGATTTGTGTTTCGTGCTAACAAGCTATGCATTCCAGCTAGCTCCGTTCGTCTTTTGTTGTTGCAGGAGGCGCATGGAGGAGGATTAATGGGACACTTTGGCGTGAAGAAGACGGAGGACGTACGTGCTACACATTTCTTTTGGCCAAAGATGAGACGGGATGTTGAGCGTTTTATTGCTCGCTGCACTACATGTCAAAAAGCTAAGTCACGACTCAATCCTCATGGTTTATATATGCCTTTGCCTGTACCTAGTGTTCCTTGGGAGGATATATCTATGGACCTTGTTTTAGGTTTACCTCGAACAAAGAAGGGGAGGGATAGCATATTTGTTGTCGTGGATAGATTCTCGAAAATGGCACACTTTATACCATGTCATAAAAGCGATGATGCTGTTAATGTTGCTGATTTGTTCTTTCGTGAAATTATTCGCTTGCATGGTGTGCCAAATACTATTGTTTCAGATCGTGATACTAAATTTCTTAGCCACTTTTGGAGATGTTTATGGGCTAAGTTGGGGACTAAACTGCTTTTTAGTACTACTTGTCACCCCCAAACTGATGGACAAACTGAAGTAGTCAATAGAACGTTGTCTACTATGCTTAGGGCTGTTTTGAAGAATAATAAGAAAATGTGGGAGGAATGCTTGCCTCATATTGAATTTGCTTATAATCGTTCATTGCATTCTACTACTAAGATGTGCCCTTTTGAAGTTGTGTATGGTTTCCTACCTCGTGCACCTATTGATTTTTTGCCTCTTCCATCTTCGGAGAAGGTTAATTTTGATGCTAAACAACGTGCTGAATTGATTTTAAAAATGCATGAGTTAACTAAGGAAAACATTGAGCGCATGAATGCTAAATATAAACTTGCTGGAGATAAGGGTAGAAAACATGTTGTGTTTGCACCTGGAGATCTTGTTTGGTTACATTTGCGTAAGGATAGATTTCCTGATTTGCGCAAATCAAAGTTAATGCCACGTGCTGATGGTCCCTTTAAGGTGTTAGAGAAAATAAATGATAATGCATATAAACTTGAGCTGCCTGCAGATTTTGGGGTTAGTCCCACTTTTAACATTGCAGATTTGAAGCCTTATTTGGGTGAGGAAGATGAACTTCCGTCGAGGATGACTTCATTTCAAGAAGGGGAGGATGATGAGGACATCAATACAATTGTTACACCCACAGCCCCTGCTGTTATACATACTGGACCAATTACTAGAGCTCGTGCACGCCAACTAAATTACCAGGTACTTTCGTTTCTTGGTAATGATTCTAATGTTCATGAGAATATGATGCTGCCTAAATTGGATACATTTGTTTTGCTTACAAATGAAGGGCCTAGCTTGGAGAAGGATGAACATTGGAGCAAGAACAAGCATGGAGATGATGGCATGCGCAAGGGGAACAAGAACGGAGTTACAAGTGATGATTTCAGGACTTTGAAGCCACCATAATGGGTGCATGAAGCCTTGGACGAAATATACAAGATGCCACTTCATAAATTTCGTCCCGAGGCTATTTTAGGTGCTGCGTCACCTTATTATTGGGCCAGGCCCATGTAATTTCGAAATACATAAGTATAGGCTATTTTTAGAGTCCGTATGTGTGCGGAAACAAGAGATAGGGTTGATTTCGGACCCCTCCACCAAGGGCCACGAAATTCCCCCCTCTTCCTCCATATATACAGCCCTTAGGGCATCGTTTAGACTTTGGGTTTTGTTTAGATTAAAAGTTCGCCATAGCTGCAACTTCGCGTACTTCGTTTGTGTTCAACGACCAGACAAAGGCGTCACAGAACCCCACCTTGATCAATAAAGCTTTCATCTTATATTCGCAATATCCAGATTACAATCTTAGTTTCTTGCTTGTTCTTCGTTTGCTCGCAGGAAACAGACCCTCGTGGTCAGGTTGATCGTGCTCCGGCGTGGTCAATAACCTCTCGGAGTTGGTTTAGCGATTGCTAAGGCGCGACGTCCTCGCACGTTCGTAGTCGGATCGTCAAAGTCGACTTCCACCAAAGCGAAATCCACCATCTCATCGAAAGACGGGACACCTTTGCCTCTATCAAGTGGTATCAGATTTCCAGGTTGCTCGGTGAGATTTTACAGTTTTTCGTAGTTTAGATCGAGTCTGTCTTCATACCTATAGTCCACGAAAAAGCCACAAAAAAAATTTAGGGTTAGTTCATCATATCCGAACCAATCTGAGCCTTTGCATAATCTTTTTAGGGTTTTGCTTTGTTGAATTTGCGGTTGCATCGTCGGTCTAGTTGCTGGTCTTAGAGTCTAGTCTTTTAGAGTTTCGAGTTCTGGTCATAAGTTGTCACGCCGCCGCCGCACCATCATCATCGCCCCTGCCATCTACCACCACCGCTCCGAATCCGTATCCATATACCACCACCAATCCGTGTCCATATACCACCACCGATCCATATCCATATACTACCACCGCTACCACCACCGCTGCCATATACCACCACCATATATCTACCACCAATCCGAGTTCCTTGCTTATTAGGTTTGTTTCCGAGATCCATCTAGTTTTCGATTCGTGTTTCCTTGCCGGAGTAGGTTTCGGAAAAAAAAACGCTCAACATCCCGTCTCATCTTTGGCCAAAAGAAATGTGTAGCAAGTACGTCCTCCGTCTTCTTCACGCCAAAGTGTCCCATTAATCCTCCTCCATGCGCCTCCTGCAACAACAAAAGACGAACGGAGCTAGCTGGAATGCATAGCTTGTTAGCACGAAACACAAATCCATCGTTAACGACGAACTTGTTCCACATTCTTCCTTCTTTACAATTCTGCATTACATATTTAAAATCAGCATCATGCACATATTGATCTTTGATGGTCTCCAAACCAAATATTTTGAAGTCAAGTTGTGAAAGCATAGTATAGCGGCGAGACAATGCATCAGCAATAACATTTTCTTTTCCCTTCTTGTGTTTAATGACATAAGGAAAAGTCTCAATGAATTCAACCCATTTAGCATGTCTACGATTCAGTTTAGCTTGACTTTTAATATGTTTCAATGATTCATGATCAGAATGTATAACAAATTCTTTGGGCCATAAATAATGTTGCCATGTTTCTAAAGTCCGAACAAGAGCATATAATTCTTTATCATAAGTAGAATAATTCAGACTAGGCCCACTCAATTTTTCAGAAAAGTATGCAACAGGTTTGCCA
The DNA here is from genome assembly GCF_018294505.1 of Triticum aestivum. Classification (NCBI taxonomy): domain Eukaryota; kingdom Viridiplantae; phylum Streptophyta; class Magnoliopsida; order Poales; family Poaceae; genus Triticum; species Triticum aestivum. The sequence continues at coordinate 248,200,819 of NC_057803.1, forward strand.
TCTTGTAATAACACACCCCCTAATCCAATTCCACTAGCATCACATTCAAGCTCAAAAGTCTTATTAAAATCAGGAAGTTGGAGTAAAGGAGCATGTGTCAACTTATCTTTCAATACCGTGAAGGCTTCTTCCTGTGCGGTACCCCAAAGAAAAGGCACATCTTTCTTTGTAAGCTCATTGAGAGGTGCAGCAATGGTGCTGAAATCTCTCACAAAACGCCTATAGAATCCAGCGAGGCCAAGAAAACTCCTCACTTGTGTGACCGTTTTGGGCTGCGGCCAACTCTCAATGGCTTCAATCTTGGCTTTATCAACTTCAATTCCCTGTGGAGTAACAGCATAGCCAAGAAAAGATACTCGGTCGGTGCAAAAGGTGCACTTCCCAAGGTTACCAAACAAACGTGCATCACGTAGAGCAATAAAAACAGCACATAAATGTTCCAAATGTTCCTCCAAAGATCTGCTATAAATCAATATGTCATCAAAGTAAACTACCACAAATCGTCCAATGAAAGCACGTAAAACTTCGTTCATTAATCTCATGAAAGTACTAGGTGCATTAGTTAACCCAAAAGGCATGACTAACCACTCATATAATCCAAACTTAGTTTTAAATGCTGTTTTCCATTCATCTCCCAATTTCATACGAATTTGATGGTAGCCACTACGCAAATCAACTTTGGAGAATACTGTAGAGCCACTCAATTCATCAAGCATATCATCTAGCCTAGGAATAGGATGACGATAACGAATAGTAATATTATTAATGCCTCTACAATCAACACACATACGTGATGTACCATCCTTTTTCGGCACTAGAATAATAGGAACAGCACAAGGACTAAGGGATTCGCGTATATAACCTTTGTCGAGAAGCTCTTGTATTTGACGCATAATCTCCTTCGTCTCCTCTGGATTGGTACGGTATGGTGCACGGTTTGGCAGTGAAGCACCGGGAATTAAGTCGATCTGATGCTCAATCCCTCGAATAGGCGGTAATCCCGGTGGCACGTCTTGTGGAAAAACGTCAGCGAATTCCTGCAAAATGTTAGTGACAGCAGGAGGCAAAGAGGAAGGCACGTCCTCGAATGAAAATAATGCCTCTTTGCACACAAAAGCATAGCAAACAGATTTGCTGAAATCTAGCTCATCAATATCAGATTTGGTGGCAAATAAACATGCACTTTTCAATTTAATTTCAGAAGCAACACTAGATGGTTTATTATTAGGCTTCATTTGTTGCTCAAATTCTTTTGCCACAATCTGATTTTCACTCTTATTCTTCTCCTGTTGTGCTTTATTAGCTCTATTAATATCATCTTTCAAAATGGAATCAGGAGTCATAGGAAGCAAAGTAATATTTTTATCCTTATGAACAAGAGTATAGTGATTGTTTCTACCATGGTGTACAGAATTTTTATCAAATTGCCATGGTCTACCAAGTAATAAGGAACATGCTTGCATAGGTACCACATCACAATCAACATAATCAGCATATGTAGAGATACTAAAATGCACACGAACAGTACGTGTTACCTTAACCTTGCCGCTGTTGTTGAACCATTGGATGTAGTAAGGATGTGGATGTGGTCTTGTGGTGAGAGCAAGCTTCTCCACCATCTCCATGCTAGCCAAGTTGTTGCAGCTCCCTCCGTCTATGATGACGCGCACAGAACGTTCCTTCACAACTCCCTTGGTATGGAACAAATTGTGCCTGTGATTTTGCTCAGCTTGTGTGACCTGCACACTCAAAACACGTTGAGCAACTAAACATTCATACCTGTCAGCGTCTTCAGGAGCCATGTATTGCGTCTCATGATCAGAATCATCTCCACCATGTTCTTCACGTGTAATAAGAGCCAAAGTCTCCTCATCATAGTCACTAGCGGACTCATATCCACCATCCGCGGTAGCAATCATCACACGCGGAGATTTGCATTCTCTCGCATAATGACCTCCTCCCTTACAACGACGACAAATAATATCACTTGTGTGCCCTGTTGATGCCATGGAAGAAGAAGAACGCTGTGCAGGCCCCGCAGGTGCGCTCTTGGCAGATAATGGTGGTTGTGCCTGTTTTCTTGTATCACGGCTGGAGGTGGCACCGGATGGAGGTGCTGGTGCAGTTGAAGTAGAAGATGCACGTGGTGTCCATGATGAAGGTCGGCCTGCAGAAAAGTTAGTTCACCCCAATGCTTGTCGATCCTGCACTTCACGTTCAGCTTTACAAGCAAGATGGAATAAACGAGTGATATTAGTATACTCCTTATAGTCTAGAATGGTCTGAATCTCTCTATTTAATCCACCCAGAAAACGTGCAAGCATAGCTTCATTCTCCTCAACAATACCACATCTAATCATGCCAGTTTGTAATTCCTGATAATATTCTTCTGCAAAAATTTTCCCTTGTCTTAAACGCTGCAATTTTTGAAGCAATTCACGTTGATAATATGGTGGAACCCAACGCGTACGCATAGCAGTTTTCAAAGCAGCCCAAGTAGTTGGAATAGGATATAATCTACAATGTTCAGACCACCATACACATGCAAAACTAGTGAAAGCACAAACAGCAGCAGCAACTCGTCTCTCCTCAGGATATTGTAAACATGTAAATCGTTGTTCAGTTTCTAACTCCCAAGTAAGATATATATCAGGAACATATCTACCCTCAAATGGTGGAATATTCAATTTCAGTTTAGGAATATGGACATCATCGCGTACCTGAGGTGGTGGTGCAGGCCTACCATTACGAATATATACCTGAGGTCGACCTGCTGGTGGTGGTACAGGTGGCTGCACGTAGTGTTGATTTTGATCAACCTCATCCTCATAGTCTCCCACATAATCATCCTCCTCCGCATCAGCAGCAGGAGCCACAGAAGTATCAACAGCAGCACCAACGGTTTGGCCAAACGCAAGAGGAACACGGCTTGCTCGGCGGAGGTCTGCTTCGCGACGTGGAGGCAGACGTTGTTGTTGTTGGAGAGGTGCGTTAGCTGCAGCGGGTGGTGGTGGTGGAAGACGCGCGAGCAATTCATTAAACTTGTTATCGAGCTTTGTTTCGAACGTCTTCTCAAAGCCAGTGATCTTCTCCATGGCCTCTTCAAAATTGTTCAGCACATCTTGCACCTGTTCAGTCATCATTTGCTGAAACTTATCATGAAGCTCCTTGTTCGATAAATTCTCCCAGTCAATCTCGTCGGCTTGTGATCCTGGCATGGTTAGCAGCAATAGAAACACACAAGAATATGATCCTACAGACTACGAAGAAGTGGTGGTGGTGGGTGTCACAAATCCGTCAAGCAAATCTCAAATTCTTACCAGTTCTTACCCAGCAGCAGGCGGTGATCGGCAACCGTTGTAGTCAAAAACTCTCAAAGCTTGGATAGAGCGATTACCAGGGAGAGTCAAATGCACGACGTAGATGTATGTGGAGCTGGGAAGGCTTATAATATGGTAGCAAAAAGGGTCAGCAATAATCAATTCAGAGATGCAAAGTTGAATAAACGCTCAACGACGGTACTGTGCTGGTCCTAGGCTAGACTGTGCTAGAGACGCGAGCCTAGAACACTAACAAAATCACGGCGCGGCACGTAAACAAGGGAAAAGCACACTCTGAATATTTTTTTTCGCTCTTTTTTTTTGCGCTCTTTTTTTTTGCGCTGCTTTTTTTTTTGCGAAAAATCACTATAATGGCGAGTGTCTCAAAACTCTTCCTAGCTCAAACTGACAGGATGGGCACGAAATTTTTTCGACCAATTTTTTTTTTTCGACTGCCCGGACCCAAAAACTGGAAACGGGTCAAAAAAAACTTCCTATAATGGCACCTGTCTCAAAACACTCAGAAACACCTAAAAATAGGATAGCCAGAAATTTTTTCGAAAAATGCGTTTTCGAAAAATTTTGGGCCTAAACGGAGCGTGGCTACCCGACTCTTTTTTTTTCCGAAACCTACTCCGGCAAGGAAACACGAATCGGAATCTAGATGGATCTCGAAAACAAACCTAATAAGCAAGGAACTCGGATTGGTGGTGGATATATGGTGGTGGTATATGGCAGCGGTGGTGGTAGCGGTGGTAGTATATGGATATGGATATGAATCGGTGGTGGTATATGAATCGGTGGTGGTATATGGATACGAATTCGGAGCGGTGGCGGATAAGCGGTGGTGGTAGATGGCAGGGGCGATGATGATGGTGCGGCGGCGGCGTGACAACTTATGACCAGAACTCGAAACTCTAAAACACTAGACTCTAAGACCAGCAACTAGACACGACGATGCAACCGCAAATTCAACAAAGCAAAACCCTAAAAAGATTATGCAAAGGCTCAGATTGGTTCGGATATGATGAACTAACCCTAATTTTTTTGTGGCTTTTTCGTGGACTGTAGGTATGAAGAACAGACTCGATCTAAACTACGAAAAACTGTAAAATCTCACCGAGCAACCTGGAAATCTGATACCACTTGATAGAGGCTAAGGTGTCCCGTCTTTCGATGAGATGGTGGATTTCGCTTTGGTGGAAGTCGACTTTGACGATCCGACTACGAACGTGCGAGGACGTCGCGCCTTAGCAATCGCTAAACCAACTCCGAGAAGGTTATTGACCACGCCGGAGCACGATCAACCTGACCACGAGGGTCTGTTTCCTGCGAGCAAACGAAGAACAAGCAAGAAACTAAGATTGCAATCTGGATATTGCGAATATAAGATGAAAGCTTTATTGATCAAGGTGGGGTTCTGTGACGCCTTTGTCTGGTCGTTGAACACAAACGAAGTACGCGAAGTTGCAGCTATGGCGAACTTTTAATCTAAACAAAACCCAAAGTCTAAACGATGCCCTAAGGGCTGTATATATGGAGGAAGAGGGGGGAATTTCGTGGCCCTTGGTGGAGGGGTCCGAAATCAACCCTATCTCTTGTTTCCCCCACACATACGGACTCTAAAAATAGCCTATACTTATGTATTTCGAAATTACATGGGCCTGGCCCAATAATAAGGTGACGCAGCACCTAAAATAGCCTCGGGACGAAATTTATGAAGTGGCATCTTGTATATTTCGTCCAAGGCTTCATGCACCCATTATGGTGGCTTCAAAGTCCTGAAATCATCACTTGTAACTCCGTTATTGTTCCCCTTGCGCATGCCATCATCTCCATGCTTGTTCTTGCTCCAATGTTCATCCTTCTCCAAGCTAGGCCCTTCATTTGTAAGCAAAACAAATGTATCCAATTTAGGCAGCATCATATTCTCATGAACATTAGAATCATTACCAAGAAACGAAAGTACCTGGTAATTTAGTTGGCGTGCACGAGCTCTAGTAATTGGTCCAGTATGTATAGCAGCAGGGGCTGTGGGTGTAACAATTGTATTGATGTCCTCATCAGAAACACAAATCCATCGTTAACGACAAACTTGTTCCACATTCTTCCCTCTTTACAATTCTGCATTACATCTTTAAAATCAGCATCATGCACATATTGATCTTTGATGGTCTCCAAACCAAATATTTTGAAGTCAAGTTGTGAAAGCATAGTATAGCGACGAGACAATGCATCAGCAATAACATTTTCTTTTCCCTTCTTGTGTTTAATCACATAAGGGAAAGTCTCAATGAATTCAACCCATTTAGCATGTCTACGATTCAGTTTAGCTTGACTTTTAATATGTTTCAAAGATTCATGATCAGAATGTATAACAAATTCTTTGGGCCATAAATAATGTTGCCATGTTTCTAAAGTCCGAACAAGAGCATATAATTCTTTATCATAAGTAGAATAATTCAGACTAGGCCCACTCAATTTTTCAGAAAAGTATGCAACAGGTTTGCCATCTTGTAATAACACACCCCCTAATCCAATTCCACTAGCATCACATTCAAGCTCAAAAGTCTTATTAAAATCAGGAAGTTGGAGTAAAGGAGCATGTGTCAACTTATCTTTCAATACCGTGAAGGCTTCTTCCTGTGCGGTACCCCAAAGAAAAGGCACATCTTTCTTTGTAAGCTCATTGAGAGGTGCAGCAATGGTGCTGAAATCTCTCACAAAACGCCTATAGAATCCAGCGAGGCCAAGAAAACTCCTCACTTGTGTGACCGTTTTGGGCTGCGGCCAACTCTCAATGGCTTCAATCTTGGCTTTATCAACTTCAATTCCCTGTGGAGTAACAGCATAGCCAAGAAAAGATACTCGGTCGGTGCAAAAGGTGCACTTCCCAAGGTTACCAAACAAACGTGCATCACGTAGAGCAATAAAAACAGCACATAAATGTTCCAAATGTTCCTCCAAAGATCTGCTATAAATCAATATGTCATCAAAGTAAACTACCACAAATCGTCCAATGAAAGCACGTAAAACTTCGTTCATTAATCTCATGAAAGTACTAGGTGCATTAGTTAACCCAAAAGGCATGACTAACCACTCATATAATCCAAACTTAGTTTTAAATGCTGTTTTCCATTCATCTCCCAATTTCATACGAATTTGATGGTAGCCACTACGCAAATCAACTTTGGAGAATACTGTAGAGCCACTCAATTCATCAAGCATATCATCTAGCCTAGGAATAGGATGACGATAACGAATAGTAATATTATTAATGCCTCTACAATCAACACACATACGTGATGTACCATCCTTTTTCGGCACTAGAATAATAGGAACAGCACAAGGACTAAGGGATTCGCGTATATAACCTTTGTCGAGAAGCTCTTGTATTTGACGCATAATCTCCTTCGTCTCCTCTGGATTGGTACGGTATGGTGCACGGTTTGGCAGTGAAGCACCGGGAATTAAGTCGATCTGATGCTCAATCCCTCGAATAGGCGGTAATCCCGGTGGCACGTCTTGTGGAAAAACGTCAGCGAATTCCTGCAAAATGTTAGTGACAGCAGGAGGCAAAGAGGAAGGCACGTCCTCGAATGAAAATAATGCCTCTTTGCACACAAAAGCATAGCAAACAGATTTGCTGAAATCTAGCTCATCAATATCAGATTTGGTGGCAAATAAACATGCACTTTTCAATTTAATTTCAGAAGCAACACTAGATGGTTTATTATTAGGCTTCATTTGTTGCTCAAATTCTTTTGCCACAATCTGATTTTCACTCTTATTCTTCTCCTGTTGTGCTTTATTAGCTCTATTAATATCATCTTTCAAAATGGAATCAGGAGTCATAGGAAGCAAAGTAATATTTTTATCCTTATGAACAAGAGTATAGTGATTGTTTCTACCATGGTGTACAGAATTTTTATCAAATTGCCATGGTCTACCAAGTAATAAGGAACATGCTTGCATAGGTACCACATCACAATCAACATAATCAGCATATGTAGTGATAGAGGCAAAGGTGTCCCGTCTTTCGATGAGATGGTGGATTTCGCTTTGGTGGAAGTCAACTTTGTCGATCCGACTACGAACGTGCGAGGACGTCGCGCCTTAGCAATCGCTAAACCAACTCCGAGAGGTTATTGACCACGCCGGAGCACGATCAACCTGACCACGAAGGTCTGTTTCCTGCGAGCAAACGAAGAACAAGCAAGAAACTAAGATTGCAATCTGGATATTGCGAATATAAGATGAAAGCTTTATTGATCAAGGTGGGGTTCTGTGACGCCTTTGTCTGGTCGTTGAACACAAACGAAGTACGCGAAGTTGCAGCTATGGCGAACTTTTAATCTAAACAAAACCCAAAGTCTAAACGATGCCCTAAGGGCTGTATATATGGAGGAAGAGGGGGGGAATTTCGTGGCCCTTGGTGGAGGGGTCCGAAATCAACCCTATCTCTTGTTTCCCCACACATACGGACTCTAAAAATAGCCTATACTTATGTATTTCGAAATTACATGGGCCTGGCCCAATAATAAGGTGACGCAGCACCTAAAATAGCCTCGGGACGAAATTTATGAAGTGGCGTCTTGTATATTTCGTCCAAGGCTTCATGCACCCATTATGGTGGCTTCAAAGTCCTGAAATCATCACTTGTAACTCCGTTCTTGTTTCACTTGCGCATGCCATCATCTCCATGCTTGTTCTTGCTCCAATGTTCATCCTTCTCCAAGCTAGGCCCTTCATTTGTAAGCAAAACAAATGTATCCAATTTAGGCAGCATCATATTCTCATGAACATTAGAATCATTACCAAGAAACGAAAGTACCTGGTAATTTAGTTGGCGTGCACGAGCTCTAGTAATTGGTCCAGTATGTATAGCAGCAGGGGCTGTGGGTGTAACAATTGTATTGATGTCCTCATCATGTGAAGACAAGGGAAAAGGAGAAGTTTATGTTGTGTTCAAAAAGTCCTCTCACGTCACTTTTGGGCCAAGAGAAGATAGAGTCCAAGTCTCTCACGTTCTGGATTCAGATTCGGACTGCACAGACATACCTGACTCAAAACGCCAACAACTTTTTCATACGAACTCCGAATTGGGTAATTCTTTTTTTGTTGGAAACTAGATTTCGTTCTCTTTCCAACCCAATTGGATTCACCATCAAATTCGTCCGGAGCGTTGAGTTACGGACGAAACAATCTGACGTTGCAGCAGAATCCGAGTCAAACTACAAGCCCAAAGGTGTTGCATCACCTCCACTTGGGCCCATGAGCCTTGTACGACTTAGGGTTAGTTTGAGGCTGCCTTGGGACGTCCTCCCACCTCCTTGGCCGCCACCCCTTGCTCCTATATAAGTAGATCCATCTAGTAGCTTTTTCCTTGGGATTTGTTTAGTTAAAAGTTAGCCATTGCAACTTCGTGTACTTCGTTTGTGTCCAACGACCAGACCAAGACCGCTTCCGGATCCCCACCATTATCAATACATCATATATATTTGCGATATTCAGGTTGCTTTATCATATTCTTGCTCGTTCTTCGATTGCTTGCAGGAATAGACCTTCGTGGTCAGGCTGCCCGTGTTTCTAGCATCGTCAGTAACCTCAGAAGATTGGTTTAGCGGTTGCTAAGGCGCAACGTCGTGCACATTTGTAGTCGGATCATCAAAGTCGTCTCCACCAAATCGATAGTTATCATCTCATTGAAAGATCGGGACCCTCGCCTCTATCAAGTGGTATCAGTTTTCAGGTTGCTCGGTTAGAATTTCCAGTTTTCCTAGATTAGATTTATTTTCTTACCAATTGTCCAAGAAAAAGCCACAAAAAAGAGTTAGATCTATTCATCCTTGGTTCAAGCCAGTCTGAGCCTTTGCAATTTTCTTTTCATTGCATGCATAGTTGAATTATCGGTTGCATCATCGTGTCGAGTTGCTGGTCTTAGTGTCTAGTTCGTTTAGAGTTTCGAGTTCTGTTCACATTAGTCACGCCACCGATGCATCATTATCTCTTGCGCTGTCCACCACCCATTCATCAATTTCCACCACGTGCTACCCACCATTCATTGTCATAATAATAGTTGAGATCATTCACATCTTCACTTGATCCAATCTGCATCTTATCTAGTTTGTTTTGGAAAGAGGGAGAAAAAAAGAGAGAGAGAAAACGAGAGAAAAAAAAAGAGAAAAAAAAAGTCAGAGAAAAAAAAGGAGAGAAAGAAAAAAAAAGTGTGAGGAAAAAAAAGAGAGAAGAAAAAAAACAAAATTCGGATCTTTTTAGACTCAATCTCGTAGTTGAATTCGGATTGGAATCTGTTTTGTGCACTGTTCAGTAAAACAGGCATAACTTCCTCATACGAAGTCCGTTTTGCCTCCGTGAGTACTCAAACGAAAGCTAGCAACGAGCCGCATCTAAATAGTTGAAGAAGCTAATTTAATATTTGGCACCTCAAAATCGGCTTCTAAATAGGTCTTTTTGCCCTCCGAAGTTCATGAACACAGCTTATTCCAGTTTTTCAGGACAGTTTTCGAATTTTTTGACTCCTCATATCAACTCGGAATTGAGTGATTCCTTTTGTGTTTGAAAGCTTGAGTCAATACCATTCTTGAAAAAAAAACAAAAAAATCGGCACAAACTTTTTCAGAGGAAAGTTGGAAACAAAGTTGTTGATATATCCTGCTTGGCTGTTGTTTCACATCATTATCTTTACTGCCGTTGTGATCTTCACTTATATCTTGCTGTCCAGAGCTACTTAGTATCCTTCATTGATGCTAGTTGTGCTACGACGTGACCTCATTAGTGTTCTAGGCTCGCGTCTCTAGTTCGGTCTAGCCTAGGACCAGCATAGTACCGTCGTTGAGCATTTATTCAACATTGCATCTCTGAATTGATTATTGCTAATCTTTTGCTACCATATATAGCCAACCCAGCTCCACATATTTCTACACCGTGTATACGCATGTTCCCCTGGCAATCGCTTTACACAATCTTCAGAGTTATTTGACACCGCTAGTTGCCTCTCACCACCTGCTGCATGGTAAGAACTTGTAAGATATTGATATTTGCTTTACTGTGAGCACTTTACAACCACATCCTAGTAGTTCATAGGAACATTATTCTCGAATTTTGGTTCTTGTTTCTACTAATCATGACAGGTTCCAGAGATAGAAGTTCTTGGACGACGGACACATCTTCACCATCACAAGAGTTGGGACAACACACACAAGCATATGGTCAGGTTATCTCTTTACCTTCATTTAAGGGTAGATTAAATCCTGCTATTTATCTAGCTTGGGAGCTTAAAGTAGAACAAGTTTTTAGTCATCATGATTTTTCTGAACTTGAGAGAGTACGAGCTACCATTAGAGCATTTACTGGTTTTGCTTCTATTTGGTGGAGTGTACATTGTAAGAAAAACATTGATAACCAACCCACAACTTGGAAAGTTTTGAAAGCTATAATGAGACAACAATTTTTTCCTCCTTAGTATAGTTGTGAATTGCATCGCAAATTGGAGCAATTAAAACAAGGCAGTAACACTATTCATGCTTACTACCAAGAGTTCAAATCTTATATGCATCATTGTGACATAGAAGAATCTGAGGATGATACAATGAATAGATTTTCTGGTGGTTTGAACCATGATATTCAGGCAAGATTTCAGTATATTTCTCGTTGCATTACTGGTATGTATGTCCGTGCTTGTACCTTTGAGAGACAGATACAGGAGGATGCATTGGGTGACTACAACAACTACTATTCCAGTTCATGCTCACCATCGCCGGTTGGTTACTCCACTATTGCACCTACTAGAGCAGCCCCACCTCGGATTGTGAGCACAATATCATCTCAAGAGTATGGTACATTGTCAACGTCCGTACCTACATCAGCTACATCTCTGCGAGGTAACAGTAAAGGTATTGATGATATAACTTCACATGAGAATGAAGCATGCCTAGTTAACTTGAATGCATCATGTGTTGAGTTACCTGTTGATTTGAGCACACCACCTATTTTAGAGACTCTTGTTACTGTCATGAATGCGTCATGTGATCAAACAACTGAAATATCAACAATTTTGAGTGCACCCATTGAATTAACGGTTGATGCAAAAGAACCAATGTTTAATCATTTTGATATGACCTCTAATCTTGATGATGATTCTGTGTCCAATGACTTATTGCATGTTTGCTTATTTAAGCATGTTGTAGCATGTAAATTTGATGCAAGTAAGGTTTATTCATCGAAGTTAGGATGGTTTAATGATGAACATTGCCAATCTTTTGAAGAGAATAAGAGCTTCACTTATATGTGCAAACTGAGTTCCAATATTTTCATGCCTTCTACTTCTTGTGATAATTTTTTGGCTTTAGATTTTATGAACAATGAAAGTTACTCATGTATACATGTGACATATGTGCAAAAATCAAGGGAAGTTAAAATGGATGACATATACATATACAACATGTACATCTTGTCTCTTTTGTTAGCCACATTTCAGATTAAGCAATGCCGAGGACGGCTTTGTTTTCAAAAAGAGGAGGATGATGAGGACATGACTACCTTGGATACGACCAAAAATATTGCATACATGCATATTTGTCAGGTGATTTCTAATGCAAACTATTCAATAATCTATTTATGTTATCCAGAACAAAAATACTTCACACACTTTTGTGTTTTGTCTAATTGCAGGTGTATGGGACATTTGTACAACCCACATATGAAGACAAGGGAAAAGGAGAAGTTTAGGTTGTGTTCAAAAAGTCCTCTCACGTCACTTTTGGGCCAAGAGAAGATAGAGTCCAAGTCTCTCACGTTCTGGATTCGGATTCGGACTGCACAGACATACCTGACTCAAAACGCGAACAACTTTTTCATACGGACTCCGAATTGGGTGATTCTTTTTTTGTTGGAAACTAGATTTCGTGCTCTTTCCAACCCAATTGGATTCACCTTCAAATTCGTCCGGAGAGTTGAGTTACGGACAAAACAATCTGACGTTGCAGCAGAATCCGAGTCAAACTACAAGCCCAAAGGTGTTGCATCACCTCCACTTGGGCCCATGAGCCTTGTACGACTTAGGGTTAGTTTTAGGCTGCCTTGGGACGTCCTCCCACCTCCTTGGGCGTCACCCCTTGCTCCTATATAAGTAGATCCATCTAGTAGCTTTTTCCTTGGGATTTGTTTAGTTAAAAGTTAGCCATTGCAACTTCGTGTACTTCGTTTATGTCCAACGACCAGGCCAAGACCGCTTCCGGATCCCCACCATTATCAATACATCATATATATTTGCGATATTCAGATTGCTTTATCATATTCTTGCTCGTTCTTCGATTGCTTGCAGGAATAGACCTTCGTGGTTAGGCTGACCGTGCTTCCAGCATCGTCAGTAACCTCAGGAGATTGGTTTAGCGGTTGCTAAGGCGCAACGTCGTGCACGTTTGTAATCGGATCGTCAAAGTCGTCTCCACCAAATCGATAGTTATCATCTCATCGAAAGATCGGGACCCTCGCCTCTATCACATACTGGACCAATTAATAGAGCTCGCGCACGCCAATTGAATTATCTGGTACTTTCGTTTCTTGGTAAGGATTCTAATGTTCATGAGAATATGAAGCTGCCTAAATAGGATACATTTGTTTTGATTACAAATGAAGGGCCTAGCTTGGACAATAAAGATGAACCTTGGAGCAAGTTCAAGCATGGAGATGATGGCATGCGCAAGGGGAACAAGAACGGAGTTACAAGTGATGATTCCAGGACTTTGAAGCCACCATAATGAGTGCGTGAAGCCTTGGATAAAATATACAAGATGCCACTTCATAAGTTTCGTCCAGAGGCTATTCTAGGTGTTGCGTCACCTTATTATTGGGCCAGGCCCATGTATTTTCGAAGTACTTAAGTATAGGCTATTTTTAGAGTCCGTATGTGTGGGGAAACAAGAGTTAGGGTTGGTTTTGGACCCCTCCACCAAGGGCCACGAAATTCCCCCTCTCTCCTCCATATATACAGCCCTTAGGGCATCGTTTAGACTTTGGGTTTTGTTTAGATTAAAAGTCCGCCATAGCTGCAACTTTGCGTACTTTGTTTGTGTCCAACGACCAGACCAAGACGTCACAGAACCCCACCTTGATCAATAAAGCTTTCATCTTATATTCGCAATATCCAGATTCCAATCTCATTTTCTTGCTTGTTCTTTGTTTGTTCGCAGGAAACAGACCCTCGTGATCAGGTTGATCGTGCTCTGGCATGGTCAATAACCCCTCAGAAGTTGGTTTAGCGATTGCTAAGGCGCGACGTCTCGCACGTTCATAGTCGGATCGTCAAGGTCGACTCCCACAGAAACGATAGCCACCATCTCATTGAAACATCGGGACACCTTCGCCTCTATCAAGTGGTATCAGATTTCTAGGTTGCTCAGTGAGATTTTACAATTTTTTGTAGTTTAGATCGAGTCTGTTCTTCATACCTACAGTTCACGAAAAAAAGCCAAAAAAATTAGGGTTAGTTCATCATATCCGAACCAATCTGAGCCTTTGCATAATCTTTTCAGTATTTTGCTTTGTTGAATTTGTGATTGCATTGTCGTGTCTAGTTGCCGGTCTTAGAGTCTAGTCTTTTAGAGTTTCGAGTTCTGGTCATAAGTTGTGACGCCACCGCCGCACCATCATCATCGCCCCTTTCCATATACCACCACCAATCTGTCTCCATATATCATCACCAATCTGCATCCATATACCACCACCAATCCGTCTCCATATACCATCACCAATCCGTATCCATATACCACCACCAATCCATATCCATATACCACCACCGCTGCCATATCCTACCATCATATATCCACCACCAATCTGAGTTCCTTTCATATTAGGTTTGTTTTCGAGGTCCGTCTAGTTTCCGATTCGTGTTTCCTTGCCTGAGTAGGTTTCGAAAAAAAAGAGTCTAGAGACCCCCGGGCAGTTTTTAGGCCAAAATTTTCACAGGCAAAAATATTTTTTCTCTATCCTATTTTTAGGCTTTTCTGAGTCTTTTCAGCCACGTGCCATCATAGTGATTTTTTGTCGCACTTCTTCATCGTTGCTGCCCTGATTTCGGAAAAAATAGTCAAAAACAATTCGTGGCCATCTTATCAGTTTGACGAGGGAAGAGTTTTGAGACACTCGCCATTATAGTGATTTTTTGCAAAAAAAAGGAGTGCAAAAAAAGAGCGAAATTTTTTTCCAGAGTGTGCTTTTCCCTTGTTTACGTGCAGCGTCGTGATTTTTGTCAGTGTTCTAGGCTCGCTTCTCTAGCACAGTCTAGCCTAGGACCAGCACAGTACCGTCGTTGAGCGTTTATTCAACTTTGCATATCTGAATTGTTTATTGCTGACCCTTTTTGCTATCATATTATAAGCCTTCCCAGCTCCACATACATCTACGTCGTGCGTTTGACTCTCCCTGGTAATCGCTCTATCCAAGCTTTGAGAGTTTTGACTACGACGGTTGCCGATCACCGCCTGCTGCTGGGTAAGAACTGGTAAGAATTTGAGATTTGCTTGACAGGTTTGTGACATCCACCACCACCTCTTGTTAGTAGTCTGTAGGATCATATTCTTGTGTGTTTCTATTGCTGCTAACCATGGCAGGATCACAAGCCGACGAGACTGACTGGGAGAACCTGACGAATGAGGAGTTGCATGATATATTTCAGCAAATGATGAGTGGACAGGTGCAAGATATGCTAAACAGATTTGAAGAGGCCATGGAGAAGATAGATGGCATGGAGAAAACGTTCGAAACAAAGCTCGATAACAAGTTTAATGAATTGCTCGCGCGTCTTCCACCACCACCACCGGCTGCCCCTAATGCACCTCTACAACAACAACAACAAATACAACAACAACGTCGCTTTCCAAATCAAGTGGGACGAGCACAGCACGTTCCCATTGACCCTGGGCAAAATTCTGGTGCCGCTGTTGATGCTTCTGCCGCTCCTGCTGCTACTACAGAGGTGGAGGACCATTACGAGGATGAGGTTGACCAAAATTAGAACTACGTGCAACCACCAGCACCACCACCACCAGGTCATCCTCATGAATATCATCGCAACGGTAGGGCTGCACCACCACCTCAGGTACATGACCATCTTCCTAAACTTAAATTGAATATTTCACCATTTGAGGGTAGATATGTTCCTGATATATATCTTACTTGGGAGTTAGAAACTGAACAACGATTTACATGTTTACAATATCCTGAGGAGACGTGTTCATGCTGCTGTTTATGCTTTCACTAGCTTTGCATGTGTTTGGTGGTCTGAACATTGTAGATTATATCCTATTCCAGCTACTTGGGCTGCTTTGCAAACTGCTATGCGTACTCGTTGGGTTCCACCATATTATCAACGTGAATTACTTTAGAAATTGCAGCGTTTAAGACAAGGAAAAAAAATTTGTAGAAGAATATTATCAGGAATTACAAACTGGCATAATTAGATGTGGTATTGTTGAGGAGAATGAAGCTATGCTTGCACGTTCTATGGGTGGATTAAATAGATAGATTCAGACCATTCTAGAGTATAAGGAGTATACTAATATCACTCGTTTATTCCATCTTGCTTGTAAAGCTGAACATGAAGTGCAGGATCGATAGACATTGGCGCGAACTAACTTTTCTGCAGGTCGATCTTCATCATGGACACCACATGCATCCTCTACTTCCACTCCACCAGCACCTCCATCAGGTGCCACCTCCAGCCATGATACAAGAAAGCAAGCACAACCACCACTATCTACCAAGAGCACACCCGCCGGACCTGCGCAGAGCTCTTCTTCTTCCATGGCATCAATAGGGCACACAAGTGATATTATTTGTCGTCATTGTAAGGGAAGAGGACATTTTGCGAGAGAATGCCAATCTCAGCGTGTGATGATTGCTACTGAGGATGGTGGGTATGAGTCCGCTAGTGACTATGATGAGGAGGCTTTGGCTCTTATTACACATGAAGAACACGGTGGAGAGGATTCTGATCATGAGACGCAATACATGGCTGCTGAAGATGCTGACAGGTATGAATGTTTACTTGCTCAACGTGTTTTGAGTGTGCAGGTCACACAAGCTGAGCAAAATCAGAGGCATAATCTGTTCCATACAAAGGGAGTTGTGAAGGAACATTCTGTTCACGTCATCATAGATGGAGGGAGTTGCAATAACTTGGCTAGCATGGAGATGGTGGAGAAGCTATCTCTCACCACAAGACCACATCCACATCCTTACTACATCCAATGGTTCAACAACAGCGGCAAGGTTAAGGTAACATGTACTGTTCGTGTGCATTTTAGTATCTCTACATATGCTGATTATGTTGATTGTGATGTGGTAGCTATGCAAGCATGTTCCTTATTACTTGGTAGACCACGGCAATTTGATAAAAAAATTATGTACACAATGGTAGAAACAATCAGTATACTCTTGTTCATAAGGATAAAAATATTACTTTGCTTCCTATGACTCCTGATTCCATTTTGAAAGATGATATTAATAGAGCTAATAAAGCAAAAAAAGGAGAAAAATAAAAGTGAAAATCAGATTGTGGCAAAAGAATTTGAGCAACAAATGCAGCCTAATAATAAACCATCTAGTGTTGCTTCTGAAATTAAATTGAAAAGTGCATGTTTACTTGCCACCAATTCTGATATTGATGATTTAGATTTTAGCAAATCTGTTTGCTATGCTTTTGTGTCCAAAGAGGCATTATTTTCATTCGAGGACGTGCCTTCCTCTTGGCCTCCTGCTGTCACTAACATTTTGCAGGAGTTTGCTAACGTCTTTCCACAAGACATGCCACCGGGATTACCACCTATTCGAGGGATTGAGCATCAAATTGACTTAATTCCCGGTGCATCATTACCCAACCGTGCACCATACCGTACCAATCCAGAGGAGACGAAGGAGATTATGCGTCAAGTACAAGAACTGCTCGACAAAGGTTATATACGCGAATCCCTTAATCCTTGTGTTGTTCCTATCATTTTAGTGCCGAAAAAGGATGGTACGTCGCGTATGTGCGTTGATTGTAGAGGCATTAATAACATTACTATTCGTTATCGTCATCTATTCCTAGGCTAGATGATATGCTTGATGAATTGAGTGGCTCTACAATATTCTCCAAAGTTGATTTGCGTAGTGGATTCCATCAAATTCGTATGAAATTGGGAGATGAATGGAAAACTGCATTTAAAACTAAGTTTGGATTATATGAGTGGTTAGTCTTGCCTTTTGGGTTAACTAATGCACCTAGTACTTTCATGAGGTTAATGAACGAAGTTTTACGTGCTTCCATTGGACGATTTGTGGTAGTTTACTTTGGAGGAACATTTGGAACATTTACGTGTTGTTTTTATTGCTCTACGTGATGCACGTTTGTTTGGTAACCTTGTGATGCGGAGCATCCTATGGACATCACCATCTCAAGAGTTCATTTGGCAAGTGACACATGCGACATCTACTTCACATACATAAAGGTGAATCCTCTCCTTTACACGTGCTCACTTGACCCCTTCGAGGATGGTATACTACTTGACCCTCCATCGTGCATGCATAGGTATTGTCGGAGCTTCATGGATGACAAGGAGGAGTGCAAGCGCCAAGGATCACCTACACCATCTGCGAGGGAAGCGTGAAAGAGAAGGAAGAAGAAGCCTGGACAAGTTTTTGGAAAGCTCGGAACTTCTGGCCGCTGCCCGGAACTTCCGGCACCCGGAACCTCCGGCTGTCCCGAAACTTCTGGCCCCGATGCATTGAAGCCGTCCGAGAGTGTGCCAACTCTGCGGATAGCCTGAACCTTCGCCCGGAACCTCCGGCGCCCGGACCTTTTGGCCGTCCCCGGAACTTTCGGCCCTGCCTGGGCGCAGACACTCGGGCCGAAGCCCATGTACCCTTTCGCCCCTCACTTACCCCTTCGTGGACCTAGACTATATATACTCCTCCACCTCCTCCTTTCTAGGGTTAGCGTTGTGATAGCTCATTTGAGAGATAGAGCTACGCTCATCCATATCGGATCTCCTCCGTGCGAGAGACTGCGGCCTCTTCAGAGAAGATCCCTTTGGATTCAAGCCCACTTTCTAAGGGAAGATCCCCCCGTGGATTCAAGACCTCCTCACGGAGAAGATTGGCTACCCTCGTATTGTCCTTAGTTGTCCGTGGATCGTGTATCTTCTCTTATGTATTCGAGGATCTAGCACATGTGTGACTTATTCTTGTTGGTCTAGTGTTTCTCTTGTGTTCCCCTTGTGATTTCCCTCTCTTTCCACCCCGTATTCTTCGTGTTCTTCGCGGGATCCCACTCCTATCGTGAAAGATCAGGCCACTAGGGTTCCTACCCTACATCATCTTGGTATCATGAGCCATGTTGATCACGATTTCGGAGCCTTCCCTCTTTGTTTGCTAGCCTAATTTTGTTGTTTTCGTCCTAAATTAAAAAATCCCCACCAAAAATAGCCCCAATTTTTTTTTGTGATTTGTTGGTTTGGATGATGTTTTGTTGATTTTGATCCATGGATTCGTTGTGTCTCAAGTGGATCTAGCATTCCCCTTCTTTTCCCCCATTTCCATCCACAAAATCATCTCAATTTTGCCTCGGGAAATCGAGTTTTTCCGCCCCTGTTCTCAGCTCTGGAATTTAGGGTTCGTCCCGGAAGAAATTCCACGACCCCCGGAACTTCCGGACTCCCCCGGAACTTCCGTCCCAGCCCCGGAACTTCCGGGCTAAATAGAAAGTTTACCCCAAAAATCCCTAGACTCCCCGCACTTTTTCCGCGACCCCCGGAACTTCCGGCCACCCCTCAGAACTTCTGGTCCTAGGCCCGGAACTTCCGGCCTAACCAGAAACTTTCCCCGAAATTTTAGCATCAGCCTCTTTCATCGTTTTGGTCACAATTTTCGCTCTGAACTCCGATTTGAGTGTTCTTTGGCTCGTTTGGAAGCTATCGACATGCCCGAGGACCTCACCTTGGTTTCACCACCTTTTGACCCCACCGTATTTTGGAATTTTGGCATCTTTGCCTAGGCCCTTCCACCATATCATACGCTACACCATCACCGACTTCCACAACCTAACCAATTTTGTTCCCTATCACATATATGGTTGCTTCAGTAGTGATTCGAGTCTCCTAAGGTGTTTCCGCTACTTAGGGACGATTGCTTCCTCATCAACCACCACCACTTCCGCATAGGCTTACCCACCATACACTTCCGCCACCCCAACATAACCCAATTTTGTTTGTGTTGTGAGTTGTGTCTCCTAAGGTGTTTCAGCTAGTTAGGGACCGTGCTTCCAACTCCGACTCACATAACCCAATAACCCTCCATTTCCGCATTGCCTACTCGCATAACCCATCATTGCATTCCCGCAATCCCATTAAGCTTCCGCAACACCACCACCGCATCCCGCTACCACCATTTTGACATTTGAGATTTTGAGTTCGCGGTTTTTCCGTTTCCTAAGGTGTTTCGGCTACTTAGGGACGAGTCTCCATCATCTTGTTATCTCCATCAAGATCACCGCCACTCATCATCGCCAAGGATGGTAACCTCCATATCATCTTGGTATCATGGTATCCCTCCATTGTATATTCCCTTGCAATTGCATTGATAACCCCTAGCCCATTTTGCGTCACTTGCCTGTCGAGACTAGCCATTTGAGTATTGCCGGCAACGTTACTTGTGCACATTAGTGATCATCGAGCTACACCTCCCATTGCATACATACCATATAATAGGTATCATCTTGTTATCATATCATCTCGTGTGCCTCAAGTTTGTTCCCGCATATACACAATAGCTATCTTGGTTTGTGCATTGTGCAAAAGTGGCCATACAAAAAAACAGAATAAAGCTTTTAAGCAAAGAAAAAGAGTGAACAAAGAGCTTGTAAAAGTGTCGTAGCATCATACCACATTGTCATATAAGATCATCTTGGATCATAACACCGGGAACCATATATACATAGCATACTTGGGATAGAAGTCGTTGCATTTTTGTCTCCTATAGGTTGTGCACAAGTGTCGTATCCGCCTATTGAGCAATCGTGCTAGCGTCTCTCTAGAGTTGTGCAACAAGAGCATTTTCCGTGGATTCCACATTTTGAGCTCATCCTTGGTTGCACGACCCCATTTATATATCCGTGTGTGCGTTTCCGTGTGCCATTCATTCCTATTGGTCTACTTGATACACTTGCGAATTTGTGAATTTCTTTCAACATTATTGACTCTTGCTAACATTTTGCATTAAATTTTTGTGCCACTATCCTCACTGAGCTCCACCATAAGCCTTATTTGTGCAGGTGTGAGAAACCGACAAGAATTGGTACCAATTGTGTTATTTCCTTGTCCACATTGGAGTGATCATTGATCCACTTTGAACTTCGGTCAACGTACATTTGGTATTCGTTCTTCTCTTTCTACCACTCACATTTTTCTCTTGGAGTGATGGATAGGCAAGGCATTTCATCTTCGGTCTACAACAACAACGACGAGTTCGATGCCACGAACAACTCCACCGATGCCAAGATGCAAGCTCAAATGGAGGAGATCAAGGCCCTCACTAAGTCCTACAAGCGGTCTTCCTCATCTTCGAGAAGACGCTCAAGAGCACATGCCTCCGAGTTACCATCTCCGGCAAGATCACATCGGCATCAACACCATCACCAACAAGGACGTGAAGGTCAAGAGCTCAACACCAACAACCGCTCAACGACTTCACCATCCCCCTTGGCATCTTCGCCAAGTGACTTCAAGGCATCTTCGCCTACGGATATATGGCATATTCGCCCACAAGCACCTCAAGAGAAGATCCCCAAGATCAAGTCCGCGACTTCCACGAGCTACTACGACCTCGACATCGACCACACGATTCCTTTCTATGGGACTCAAGAACCCGAGGAGTATCTCGAGTGGGAGCGTTTGATGGACGACTACCTCAAGCTACATCAAGTTCCCCCCGAAGATCAAGTGAAGTGCGCCACAAGGAACTTCCACGACTATGCGTCCACATGGTGGCTTCACGCACCTTCGGAGACCTACAACATGAGTTGGCCCAAGACGAAGAGAGCTTTGCGGCAAGAGTTTGTGCCTCCAACCTACACGGAACAACTTCAACGCCAATTGGAGAACACCATCCAAGGAGCCAAGTCCATCGACGAGTACTTCAAGGAGATAAAGATTGCCTTGCGACGAGCCGGCATGGACGACCCATTTCGATGAAGTTCCACTTCATGATGGGACTACACAACGGCATCTCCAAGACGATCTTCCTCGAGAACTACAAGTCCCTCGACGACAACTAAATTGGTGCTCTCAAGGCAGAACAAGAACTCAAGAAGGCCAAGGCTACTCCACCCCAAGCTCACTTCGCGATTACCAAGCTCCATGAGAACGAGCATGAGGCTAGTACCACCATGATGTCCAAGCCCGACGAGCTCCAAGACAATGCTCCCAAGTTCGACTTCACCGACATCCCTCTTTGTGGCATTGATGATCCCGAGTCTACTTCGACTCTTTTTCAAGACGGCGTGGCGACGGCTACGACTATGGAGCCAATCAAGGAACATGCTTTGGAGGCGAGCAACATGGTGACGAGCAAGGATGATGCTTCCATCTTAGGAGGCGAGAATTATGATGTGCCATCTTCGGATTTCATCCACGGCAATGACGATGAGATGGTTGAGCATGGGATTCTCCCTTCGACCACGGCGACGTATGATGACTTGAGTGACTTTTGCCACCATATTGAGAGTGAGAGTGACTTCACCACTAGCCCCATATATGATGTGTTTCCACAATTCCCATGTGAGGAGAGTCACAACCCCCACCTATTGAGTGAGATGAGTGACTCCACCATACGTGAGTTTGAGCGCACCTATTTTGAGGGAGTGAGTGAACCACCACATAGAGAGAGAGTGTGTGTTAGTTGATAGGTCATGTGAGGCCTCTTCAATTTCTAACGACTTAACCTCTACCTCTATTGTGTCTTCTCATTTGGTGCTAGGTCCCATATATGATGACGCGCCGATTCGCGACGACTTCGTCCTACCTTTGGACAAGACGATGGCCATGGTGGAATATGATGCACCCCCCACATGGTTCCATCAAGATGAAGATGAACACCATTTGGTCTTTCCGACCTCACCTACACCACATGAGTGGAATTAACAAGGTAACATAGGTGAAGGTGATGCTCTAGTCCCACTAGTGGACATTCATGACATTGATTGCTTGCATGATGTTGTTCCCACTACTGACATGCTTCATGCTAGTATGATTTCCCCATGCGATGATTTACCCATTTATGATGAGTATGATGATTGCCATGTGGAGACTTTTAGTTGTGATGCCATGTTACATAGGATTTCTTGTGCTAATTCTCTCGGTCACATCATGTTTGCCAATCCGCTTGACTTGTCATATGCTATGCATGATATCAATCATATGTCATATTTGCAATCTCTTCATAGTGACTATGCATATGCTATTAAAATGAACCCAATTTGCACATACGGCATAGATGACAAGCCTATGGTTATTGGCATTTGTTTCTCTTGTGATGATATTGACATGCTACCTTTGCATCATTTATCTCATATGCCATGCCATAACCACCTAGCTTCGGATATGCATTGTTTTGGATGTTGTCCATTTTCTCCATATGATGTTTCCAATATTGCTCATGAGGAGACCCCCATAGTTTCCTCATACATTTTAGGAGACTTTGATTCATCCCATCCATTGCATGATCCCAATACTTTTGTGCACCATATGCTCCACATGAATCCTAATGATATTGTTGTGCCATATACTACTATGCTCAATTTGTGTCCCCATCATGTTATACACAATAACTATTCTTTCATGATGGATGACATGTTCTTATACCATGCATCAAATTTCTTTGACCGATGCTTATATTGTGCTAACTCACACGTGAACATACACATCATGATGGATGATGTGTACATTTACCACACACACAATTTCGTTGGTTTGTGTCTCTTTTGTGTAGGTACCCATGAATACTTGTCAACCTCGCAATCCCACGAGTTGACAAAACAAGCTCTAGAGAGCAATGATGACTTGGGATCCCATGGATTGCCTTTCCCACCGCTCTCTTCAAGCGAAGTCTTCACGCATTTATTCTACATGTCCCTCACATGGTTATGGATTATTGGCCATTACATATTCTATGCCCATCTTGCCATGTTCAATTTGCATGACATGCTCATTCCCATGACTTTGCCATGCATTTGTGACCCATGCTTTGCATTACACATGATGATTGATTCTACTACTTGTATGTGTATTTGCAAGCTTGGTGGAGATATCACTTGTTATTGCCATATTTGCTTTGTGCCCCATGCCTATGATTATACTATGATCTTGCTTTGTGTTCGTGCTTGCAATATGTCATGTGCATTGCCTATGCCTATTATTTGCTCACATGACATGATTGCCACGATTTCCTCTAGTATGTTGCATCTTCGCACTACCAGCTTGCACGACTTGTTTCCTATGATTGCTTGCCTTTTTGCATCACCGATGACTCATACTTGCTCACTTCATGCGGTTGATGACAACCATCTACATGCTTATCACATAATTATTATTGCTTCTTGTCATATATCTCCGTATGTTACCTCTCTCATGCTAGATGATTTGCCATGTATTGAGTGCAACTATGCCTTTAGTCTTACTAATGAGATTGCCCCCATAGCATTCTCACATATATGTGGAGATTTTGACATATTTCTTGTGAAGCATGCTTGTCTTACCTCTTTGCACCATATACCTCGTGCCATGAATATTGCCTTGGTTGCATCATATTGTTCACGCACTTGTGCAAGAGAAGAGAACCATCATGATGGATGATGTGTTTATCTACCATGCGCATACGTTCTTTCTTTTGTTGTGTGCATGTGTAGGATACTTGGACTTCGTGTCAACTTCCACATCACATGAGTTGACCATCCGACTTTTGAGAGCGAACCACCTCCTACCACGGCGATTCTACATCGCACTTGCTTGTACTTCGGCATTGTGAAGGACGCACAAGGACATGCTTTCAAGGTGATATCCTTCTCTTTTGAGAACCCCCAAACCATGAGACTTGGACCACTTGATTGCACACTTATTAGAGATCTTGCTTCGACTTGTCATTTTCACCATTCCATGCATCATGATATATATATGCCTTGTGTGTTGCATCCAATTCTTGGATTACTTGTTCCTCTCACATGTTTGGTTGCAACAATGTCATCACTTCACATATGCCATGTCCCATTGATTGCTACATGCTTGTCTTGCACTTGTCCCATGTGTTTAGACACTTTATTTTACTCGGTGTTGTGAATGATTCATATGCCTACCATAGACCTTTCATTGAGCAATTTGTGAATGCTTGCTATGAACTTGAGGTAGATGCTTCTTCTCTTGTTACACATATTTGCATCACTACCTCACATTTACATGCTTGTTTCCATGATGTCCTTCTTTGTGCTCAATTTATGTGCTTACATGCCATGCCACAATCCTTTGTCACACCATATGCTATGCTTGATGACAACACTTGTTGGGTGAATCACCTCTTGAATGCTTGGTTTTGCACTAACGCTAACCGCATTTGTTTTTCCAAGTGTTTGTTCTCCTTGCTCCTTTTGAAGGAATCACAAGACAGTGCGACATTGGAGAGTGCCCATTTCAAGCTTCAAGATGACGAGAACTTGGTGATCGACCACTACTACACGGTGACACCATCTCTTTCCCATGGTGATTTGGATTTCGATCCGAGGTCAGATCTTTCGCAAGGGGGAGGGGATGATGTGGAGCATCCTATGGACATCACCATGTCAAGAGTTCATTCGGCAAGTGACACGTGCGACATCTACTTCACATACATAAAGGTGAATCCTCTCCTTTACACGTGCTCACTTGACCCCTTCGAGGATGATATACTACTTGACCCTCCATCGTGCATGCATAGGTATTGTCGGAGCTTCATGGATGACAAGGAGGAGTGCAAGCGCCAAGGATCACCTACACCATCCGCGAGGGAAGCGTGGAAGAGAAGGAAGAAGAAGCCTGGACAAGTTTCTGGAAAGCCCGGAACTTCCAGCACCCGAAACCTCCGGCTGTCCCGGAAGTTCCGGCCCCGACGCATTGAAGCTGTCCGAGAGTGTGCCAACTCTGTGGATAGCCCGAACCTTAGCCCGGAACCTCCGGCGCCCGGACCTTCCGGCCGTCCCCGGAACTTCCAGCCCTGCCTGCTCGCAGTCACTCGGGCCGAAGCCCATGTACCCTTTCGCCCCTAACTTACCCCTTCGTGGACCTAGACTATATATACTCCTCCACCTCCTCCTTTCTAGGGTTAGCATTGTGATAGCTCATTTGAGGGATAGAGCTACGCTCATCCATATCAGATCTCCTCCTTGCGAGAGACTGCGGCCTGTTTGCCGTTCAGAGCCATGGCAACACGAAATTTAATGTGGTGTACACCAACGATCCAAACTCGGTGAAGCTCTTCCTCGCCAAGTTCAAGCAGTACCTATAGGAGGAGAAGCACAAGGTCACGGGACTAGACCTTGTACCTATCCATCCATCTCCTGGCAGGGACCAGCGGGTTGTCGTCGCCCAGGTATGCGTGCGGGATGGGTTCTCATCTACCATTACTAAAGGGCCCTCAGAGTTTCTGGAGCATTCACACATTTTGTCGACACCGTCGACTGCACCTTCGCTATGGTGGAGAGCAGGAAGAATGCCACTGTGCTTTATGATTCGGCCATCTAGTGCAAAAAGCTCATCGACATCCATAAGCAATACAAAATCATTGGCAACGGGCAGGAGAAGGACTCCGTGGTTGACCTCGCCGCAGCCATCATCGACCCCTGCTATGCCAACATGAAAGAAGACGTGGATACAAAGGACTTGAAAACATGGGAGGTACCTCTGAATCTAGCCTACATCACCTACGCGGCCAAGGACGCATACGCTTGCTACGACATGTACAGGCGGATATTGTATATGAGGGTGTCTCTGCTTCCCTTAACTGTGGAGTACACAGACAACCGCAACATCATGATCAAGCATGCCAGAAAGGTCTAGATGGTGTACGTTATCTGTTTAAGCACCTTTATCACTAGCCTGTGTCGTAATTATCTGTTTTATCTGAAATATTTTGTCTAAGAACCAATTAACATGTTTGCTTCTTTTGAGTGGCTATTTTCTTATGTCTATAACTAGTTCACTGGGCTGTAGTGCTTTGAATCTCCTTCCTCCCAACATATTCCCCTTCTCAGGTGGACCCAGCAGGTCTCGTACACAGACTTCTCGGACAAACCACCTATCCATTTGTCTCTACTCCTACTCCCTCCATCTAGGTGTGTAAGTCACCTTACCAAAACCAAATAATCCCAAAACACTTAGGTGCAGTGCATTAATTCCCATCTTGTTTCTTGCTTCTTGACATACTAACCAATAAGAGATGTGAGGCGTGCATTCTTTCAATGACTTGAGATTACTAGACACGACATGCAGTGGTTAGTTCGTTGCATGCAATGCTATTAATGAGCAAATAAACATTAAATTCTCTTGTTTTCCCCTCCGTCTTGGTCGTGCTGAACAACCTAAGATGATTTATACACCTAGACAGAGGAATTATAATGCGTTGGTGATGATGGTGTGCC
Source organism: Triticum aestivum (assembly GCF_018294505.1). Classification (NCBI taxonomy): domain Eukaryota; kingdom Viridiplantae; phylum Streptophyta; class Magnoliopsida; order Poales; family Poaceae; genus Triticum; species Triticum aestivum. The sequence continues at coordinate 248,227,855 of NC_057803.1, forward strand.
TGCCATCTTTCACCAATGGCCGTCGGATCTAGATCTGATGCATACAAAACAAATAGCCATAGTTTTGCAAAAAGATGCCCGCACTTGTTTACATATTTACACACAACTCCTTGTCTCTTACAATCAGCCTTATGTCTTCCCTACCACATCTAGAATGCCATGGAACAATCTGGTGGGATCGCTGCTGCCGGCGCCATCCACCCTCAATCTTGTTGTTCCGCGCAATGCACGGGCATCTTACTAGTATTTATATATTTAGTTCAATCTTTCTTCTTCTTCCTACAGCTATTGATGGTGCTGCCGCGCACGCCTCGGTGACCCATCCTAGCCAATGGAGTTGGCCGACGGCAGTTTCACCAGCCCACCATGTACCCGAACAAGTCAACCCTCCTACTCCCCTCCACCTGCATCATCCCTGTAACCGGTTCGTTTCGGTTTAAGGTCTCGATGTCTTCCTCCGTGATAGAGGCAAAGGTGTCCCGTCTTTCGATGAGATGATGGATATCGCTTTGGTGGAAGTCGACTTTGACGATCCGACTACGAACGTGTGAGGACGTCGCGCCTTAGCAATCGCTAAACCAACTCCGAGAGGTTATTGACCACGCCGGAGCACGATGAACCTGACCACGAGGGTCTGTTTCCTGCGAGCAAACGAAGAACAAGCAAGAAACTGAGATTGCAATCTGGATATTGCGAATATAAGATGAAAACTTTATTGATCAAGGTCGGGTTCTGTGACGCCTTTGTCTGGTCGTTGAACACAAACGAAGTACGTGAAGTTGCAGCTATGGCGAACTTTAAACTAAACAAAACCCAAAGTCTAAACGGTGCCCTAAGGGCTGTATATATGGAGGAAGAGAGGGGGAATTTCGTGGCCCTTGGTGGAGGGGTCCGAAATCAACCCTATCTCTTGTTTCCCCACACATACGGACTCTAAAAATAGCATATACTAATGTATTTCTAAATTACATGGGACTGGCCCAATAAAAAGGTGATGCAGCACCTATAATAGCCTCTGTACGAAATTTATGAAGTGACATCTTGTATATTTCGTCCAAGGCTTCACGCACTCTTATGGTTGCTTCAAAGTCCTGAAATCATCACTTGTAACTCCGTTCTGGTTCCCCTTGCGCATGGCATCATCTCCATGCTTGCTCTTGCTCCAATGTCCATCCTTCTCCAAGCTAGGCCCTTCATTTGTAAGCAAAACAAATGTATCCAATTTAGGCAGCATCATATTCTCATGAACATTAGAATCATTACAAAGAAACGAAAGTACTTGATAATTTAATTGGCGTGCGCGAGCTCTAGTAATTGGTCCAGTATATGTAGCAGTAGGGGCTGTGGGTGTAACAATGGTATTGATGTCCTCATCATCCTCCCCTTCTTGAAATGAAGTCGTCCTCGACGGAAGCTCATCTTCCTCACCCAAATAAGGCTTCAAATCTGCAATGTTAAAAGTGGGACTAACCCCAAAATCTGCAGGCAGCTCAAGTTTATATGCATTATCATTTACTTTCTCCAACACCTTAAAGGGACCAGCAGCACATGGCATTAGCTTTGATTTGCGCAAATCAGGAAATCTATCCTTACGCAAATGTAACCAAACAAGATCTCCAGGTGCAAACACAACATGTTTTCTACCCTTATCTCCAGCAAGTTTATATTTAGCATTCATACGCTCAATGTTTTCCTTAGTTAACTCATGCATTTTTAAAATCAATTCAGCACGTTCTTTAGCATCAAAATTAACCTTCTCCGAAGATGGAAGAGGCAACAAATCAATAGGTGCACGAGGTAGGAAACCATACACAACTTCAAAAGGGCACATCTTAGTAGTAGAATGCAATGAACGATTATAAGCAAATTCAATATGAGGCAAGCATTCCTCCCACATTTTCTTATTATTCTTCAAAACAGCCCTAAGCATAGTAGACAATGTTCTATTGACTACTTCAGTTTGTCCATCAGTTTGGGGGTGACAAGTAGTACTAAAAAGCAGTTTAGTCCCCAACTTAGCCCATAAACATCTCCAAAAGTGGCTAAGAAATTTAGTATCACTGTCTGAAACAATAGTATTTGGCACACCATGCAAGCGAATAATTTCACGAAAGAACAAATCAGCAACATTAACAGCATCATCGCTTTTATGACATGGTATAAAGTGTGCCATTTTCGAGAATCTATCCACGACAACAAATATGCTATCCCTCCCCTTCTTTGTTCGAGGTAAACCTAAAACAAAGTCCATAGATATATCCTCCCAAGGAACACTAGGTACAGGCAAAGGCATATATAAACCATGAGGATTGAGTCGTGACTTAGCTTTTTGACATGTAGTGCAGCGAGCAATAAAACGCTCAACATCCCGTCTCATCTTTGGCCAAAAGAAATGTGTAGCAAGTACGTCCTCCGTCTTCTTCACGCCAAAGTGTCCCATTAATCCTCCTCCATGCGCCTCCTGCAACAACAAAAGACGAACGGAGCTAGCTGGAATGCATAGCTTGTTTGCACGAAACACAAATCCATCGTTAACAACAAACTTGTTCCACATTCTTCCTTCTTTACAATTCTGCATTACATCTTTAAAATCAGCATCATGCACATATTGATCTTTGATGGTCTCCAAACCAAATATTTTGAAGTCAAGTTGTGAAAGCATAGTATAGCGACGAGACAATGCATCAGCAATAACATTTTCTTTTCCCTTCTTGTGTTTAATAACATAAGGGAAAGTCTCAATAAATTCAACCCATTTAGCATGTCTACGATTAAGTTTAGCTTGACTTTTAATATGTTTCAAAGATTCATGATCAGAATGTATAACAAATTCTCTGGGCCATAAATAATGTTGCCATGTTTCTAAAGTCCGAACAAGAGCATATAATTCTTTATCGTAAGTAGAATAATTCAGACTAGGCCCACTCAATTTTTCAGAAAAGTATGCAACAGGTTTGCCATCTTGTAATAACACACCTCCTAATCCAATTCCACTAGCATCACATTCAAGCTCAAAAGTCTTATTAAAATCAGGAAGTTGGAGTAAAGGAGCATGTGTCAACTTATCTTTCAATACTGTGAAGGCTTCTTCCTGTGCGGTACCCCACAGAAAAGGCACATCTTTCTTTGTAAGCTCATTGAGAGGTGCAGCAATGGTGCTGAAATCTCTCACAAAACGCCTATAGAATCCAGCAAGGCTAAGAAAACTCTTCACTTTGTGACCGTTTTGGGCTGCGGCCAACTGTCAATAGCTTCAATCTTGGCTTTGTCAACTTCAATTCCCTGTGGAGTAACAACATAGCCAAGAAAAGATACTCGGTCGGTGCAAAAGGTGCACTTCCCAAGGTTACCAAACAAACATGCATCACGTAGAGCAATAAAAACAACACGTAAATGTTCCAAATGTTCTTCCAAAGATTTGCTATAAATCAGTATGTCATCAAAATAGACTACCACCCGTCCAATGAAAGCACGTAAAACTTCGTTCATTTGTCTCATGAAAGTACTAGGCGCATTAGTTAACCCAAAAGGCATGACTAACCACTCATATAAACCAAACTTTGTTTTAAATGTTGTTTTCCATTCATCACCCAATTTCATACGAATTTGATGGTAACCACTACGTAAATCAACTTTGGAGAATATTGTAGAGCCACTCAATTCATCAAGCATATCATCTAGCCTAGGAATAGGATGACGATAACGAATAGTAATATTATTAATGCCTCTACAATCATCACACATACATGATGTACCATCCTTTTTTGGCACTAGAATAATAGGAACAGCACAAGGACTAAGGGATTCGCGTATATAACCTTTGTCGAGAAGATCTTGTACTTGACGCATAATCTCCTTCGTCTCCTCTGGATTGGTACGGTATGGTGCACGGTTTGGCAGTGAAGCACCGGGAATTAAGTCAATCTGATGCTCAATCCCTCGAATAGGCGGTAATCCCGGTGGCACGTCTTGTGGAAAGACGTCAGCGAACTCCTGCAAAATGTTAGTGACAGCAGGAGGCAAAGAGGAAGGCACGTCCTCGAATGAAAATAATGCCTCTTTGCACACAAAAGCATAGCAAACAGATTTGCTGAAATCTAGCTCATCAATATCAGATTTGGTGGCAAATAAACATGCACTTTTCAATTTAATTTCAGAAGCAACACTAGACGGTTTTTTATTAGGCTTCATTTGTTGCTCAAATTCTTTTGCCACAATCTGATTTTCACTCTTATTCGTCTCCTGTTTTGCTTTATTAGCTCTATTAATATCATCTTTCAAACTGGAATCAGGAGTCATAGGAAACAAAGTAATATTTTTATCCTTATGAACAAGAGTATAGTGATTGTTTCTACCATGGTGTACAGAATTTTTATCAAATTGCCATGGTCTACCAAGTAATAAGGAACATGCTTGCATAGGTACCACATCACAATCAACATAATCAACATATGTAGAGATACTAAAATGCACACGAACAGTACGTGTTACCTTAACCTTGCCGCTGTTGTTGAACCATTGGATGTAGTAAGGATGTGGATGTGGTCTTGTGGTGAGAGAAAGCTTCTCCACCATCTCCATGCTAGCCAAGTTGTTGCAGCTCCCTCCATCTATGATGACGCGCACATAACGTTCTTTCACAACTCCCTTGGTATGGAACAAATTGTGCCTCTGATTTTGCTCAGCTTGTGTGACCTGCACACTCAAAACACGTTGAGCAACTAAACATTCATACCTGTCAGCGTCTTCAGGAGCCATGTATTGCGTCTCATGATCAGAATCATCTCCACCATGTTCTTCACGTGTAATAAGAGCCAAAGTCTCCTCATCATAGTCACTAGCGGACTCATATCCACCATCCGCGGTAGCAATCATCACACGCGGAGATTTGCATTCTCTCGCATAATGACCTCCTCCCTTACAACGACGACAAATAATATCACTTGTGTGCCCTGTTGATGCCATGGAAGAAGTAGAACTCTGTGCAGGCCCAGCAGGTGCGCTCTTGGCAGATAATGGTGGTTGTGCCTGTTTTCTTGTATCACGACTGGAGGAGGCACGTGATTGAGGCGCTGGTGCAGTTGAAGTAGAAGATGCACGCGGTGTCCATGATGAAGGTCGGCCTGCAGAAAAGTTAGTTCGCGCCAATGCTTGTCGATCCTGCACTTCACGTTCAGCTTTACAAGCAAGATGGAATAAACGAGTGATATTAGTATACTCCTTATAGTCTAGAATGGTCTGAATCTCTCTATTTAATCCACCCAGAAAACGTGCAAGCATAGCTTCATTCTCCTCAACAATACCACATCTAATCATGCCAGTTTGTAATTCCTGATAATATTCTTCTACAGAATTTTTTCCTTGTCTTAAGCGCTGTAATTTTTGAAGCAATTCACGTTGATAATATGGTGGAACCCAACGAGTACGTATAGCAGTTTTCAAAGCAGCCCAAGTAGTTGGAATAGGATATAATCTACAATGTTCAGACCACCATACACATGCAAAACTAGTGAAAGCACAAACAGCAGCAGCAACTCGTCTCTCCTCAGGATATTGTAAACATGTAAATCGTTGTTCAGTTTCTAACTCCCAAGTAAGATATATATCAGGAACATATCTACCCTCAAATGGTGGAATATTCAATTTTAGTTTAGGAATATGGACATCATCTCGTACCTGAGGTGGTCATGCAGGCCTACCATTACGAATATATACCTGAGGTCGACCTGCTGGTGGTGGTGCAGGTGGCTGCACGTAGTGCTGATTTTGATCAACCTCATCCTCATAATCGCCCGCATACTCATCATCCTCCTGGGTACCAGCAGCAGCAGTAGCAGGAGCCAAAGAAGCACCAACAACAGTAGCTGCGGCACCAGAATTTTGTCCTGGCTCAATAGGAACACGCTGTGCTCGTCCATACTGATTCGGAAGGGGGCGTAGTTGTTGTTGTTGCAGAGGTGTGACAGGTGCAGCCGGTGGTGGAAGATGCGCAAGCAGTTCATTAAATCTGTTATCGAGCTTTGTTTCGAACATCTTCTCAAGGCCAGTGATCTTCTCCATGGCCTCTTCAAAATTGTTCAGCACATCTTGTGCCTGTTCAGTCATCATTTGCTGAAACTTATCATGAAGCTCCTTGTTCGATAAGTTCTCCCAGTCAATCTCGTCGGCTTGTGATCCTAGCATGGTTAGCAGCAATAGAAACACACAAGAATATGATCCTACAGACTACGAACAAGTGGTGGTGGTGGATGTCACAAATCCGTCAAGCAAAACTCAAATTCTTACCAGTTCTTACCCAGCAACAGGCGGTGATCGGCAACCGTTGTAGTCAAAACTCTCAAAGCTTGGATAGAGCGATTACCAGGGAGAATCAAACGCACGACGTAGATGTATGTGGAGCTGGGAAGGCTTATAATATGGTAGCAAAAGGGGTAAGCAATAATCAATTCAGAGACGCAAAGTTGAATAAACACTCAACGACGGTACTGTGCTGGTCCTAGGCTAGACCGTGCTAGAGACACGAGCCTAGAACACTAACAAAATCACGGCACTGCACGTAAACAAGGGAAAAGCACACTCTGGAATTTTTTTTCTCGCTCTTTTTTTTTACGCAGTTTTTTTTGCGCTGCTCTTTTTTTTTGTGAAAAATCACTATAATGGCGAGTGTCTCAAAACTCTTCCCAGGTCAAACTGACAGGATGGGCACGAAATTTTTTTTTTGACCAAAATTTTTTTTTCGACTGCCCGGACCCAAAAACTGGAAACGGGTCAAAAAAAACTTTCTATAACGGCGACTGTCTCAATACGCTTAGAAGCACCTAAAAATAGGACAGCTAGAAATTTTTTCGACAAGTGCGTTTTCGGAAAATTTTGGGCCTAAACGGAGGGTGGTTTCCGGACTCTTTTTTTTCCAAAACCTACTCCGGCAAGGAAACACGAATCGGAATCTAGATGGATCTCGAAAACAAACCTAATAAGCAAGGAACTCGGATTGGTGGTGGATATATGGTGGTGGTATATGGCAGCGGTGGTGGTAGCGGTGGTAGTATATGGATATGGATCGGTGGTGGTATATGGACACGGATTGGTGGTGGTATATGGATACGGATTCGGAGCGGTGGTGGTAGATGGCAGGGGCGATGATGATGGTGTGGCGGCGGCGTGACAACTTATGACCAGAACTCGAAACTCTAAAAGACTAGACTCTAAGACCAGCAACTAGACCGACGATGCAACCGCAAATTCAACAAAGCAAAACCCTAAAAAGATTATGCAAAGGCTCAGATTGGTTCGGATATGATGAACTAACCCTATTTTTTTGTGGCTTTTTCGTGGACTGTAGGTATGAATAACAGACTCGATCTAAACTACGAAAACTGTAAAATCTCACCGAGCAACCTGGAAATCTGATACCACTTGATAGAGGCAAAGGTGTCCCGTCTTTCGATGAGATGATGGATATCGCTTTGGTGGAAGTCGACTTTGACGATCCGACTACGAACGTGCGAGGACGTCGCGCCTTAGCAATCACTAAACCAACTCCGAGAGGTTATTGACCACGCCGGAGCACGATCAACCTGACCACGAGGGTCTGTTTCCTGCGAGCAAACGAAGAACAAGCAAGAAACTAAGATTGCAATCTGGATATTGCGAATATAAGATGAAAACTTTATTGATCAAGGTGGGGTTCTGTGATGCCTTTGTCTGGTCGTTGAACACAAACGAAGTGCGCGAAGTTGCAGCTATGGCGAACTTTAATCTAAACAAAACCCAAAGTCTAAATGGTGCCCTAAGGGCTGTATATATGGAGGAAGAGAGGGGGAATTTCGTGGCCCTTGGTGGAGGGGTCCGAAATCAACCCTATCTCTTGTTTCCCCACACATACGGACTCTAAAAATAGCATATACTAATGTATTTCGAAATTACATGGGCCTGGCCCAATAAAAAGGTGACGCAGCACCTATAATAGCCTCTGTACGAAATTTATGAAGTGGCATCTTGTATATTTCGTCCAAGGCTTCATGCACTCTTATGGTGGCTTCAAAGTCCTGAAATCATCACTTGTAACTCCGTTCTGGTTCCCCTTGTGCATGGCATCATCTCCATGCTTGCTCTTGCTCCAATGCCCATCCTTCTCCAAGCTAGGATGTCCTCATCACTCCGCCTTGGTGCTCTCGCCGTGGTGCCGCCGTGTCGTGGGTGGACACGTTCACCTATGGGGCCATGAGCCCCTTGTGGTTCGCCAAGGGGGAAGGTCACATTGCACAAAGAGCAGATGCAATGAGATAGCGCGACGGCGCGACAACGATGACACTAGAGATTTTTACCAAGGTTCGGGCTGCCGTGAGGCGTAAAACCCTACACCTGCTTTGGTGGATTGAGTGGATGAGCACAACGACATGCAATGCACGAGCTCGACAAGGTTGCCTCAGGGGGAGCAGCCACACGTGTACAAGTGTGAGGGCTCCAACCCCTTTTCTATGTTGCCTCATGCATCTTTTATAGCTCAGGGGGTAACCACAGTGGCAAATCAGTCTTTATCTAGTGATTAGATAGCTAATAGTGCTATCAAACCTAACTCTGCCAGTTAGGACAAAGTGCATTAAATGCACTGCTAGGTGTCATGTGGATGTTGAAGCCCGCCAAGCCTGCTGTGCCGCTTAACCATATCCTGCTTATCTGCTTGACACGCCCCTGGATGGGTGTCACACAAGGGTAATCTGTCTTCCAATGGGCTGTCATGTGCTTAGTTGAAGCTACTTTATCACCTGGGGGCTCGACACTGCTCGGACAAGTGATTTGCACCGCGGTGAGGTGGAGAGGTGGTGCCTTGGTGGGGTTCTCTGCCTTTGGTGGCCCCAGCAAGCCTGCGAGGGAAGTCTTGGACTCGCCCTTGGTGCGGCCTCGACCCAACCAGGCGCTCCTGCCCAGCAACGGAGGCTTTCCCAAGGTGATACCTTGTTATATATTTAACTTGGTCTTCTTGATCCGCTCCTTGATCTCACAAAGATTTGTTCTTATGATAGAGGCGAGGGTCCCGATCTTTCGATGAGATGATGATGAGGACATCAATACAATTGTTACACCCACAGCCCCTGCTGCTATACATACTGGACCAATTACTAGAGCTCGTGCACGCCAACTAAATTACCAGGTACTTTCGTTTCTTGGTAATGATTCTAATGTTCATGAGAATATGATGCTGCCTAAATTGGATACATTTGTTTTGCTTACAAATGAAGGGCCTAGCTTGGAGAAGGATGAACATTGGAGCAAGAACAAGCATGGAGATGATGGCATGCGCAAGGGGAACAAGAACGGAGTTACAAGTGATGATTTCAGGACTTTGAAGCCACCATAATGGGTGCATGAAGCCTTGGACGAAATATACAAGATGCCACTTCATAAATTTCGTCCCGAGGCTATTTTAGGTGCTGCGTCACCTTATTATTGGGCCAGGCCCATGTAATTTTGAAATACATAAGTATAGGCTATTTTTAGAGTCCGTATGTGTGGGGAAACAAGAGATAGGGTTGATTTCGGACCCCTCCACCAAGGGCCACGAAATTCCCCCTTAGGGCATCGTTTAGACTTTGGGTTTTGTTTAGATTAAAAGTTCGCCATAGCTACAACTTCGCGTACTTCGTTTGTGTTCAACGACCAGACAAAGGCGTCACAGAACCCCACCTTGATCAATAAAGCTTTCATCTTATATTCGCAATATCCAGATTGCAATCTCAGTTTCTTGCTTGTTCTTCGTTTGATCGCAGGAAACAGACCCTCGTGGTCAGGTTGATCGTGCTCCGGCGTGGTCAATAACCTCTTGGAGTTGGTTTAGTGATTGCTAAGGTGCGACGTCCTCGCACGTTCGTAGTCGGATCGTCAAAGTCGACTGCCACCAAAGCGATATCCATTATCTCATCGAAAGACGGGACACCTTTGCCTCTATTAGATGATAACTATCGATTTGGTGGAGACCACTTTGACGATCCGACTACAAACGTGCACGACGTTGCGCCTTAGCAATCGCTAAACCAATCTCCTGAGGTTACTGACGATGCCGGAAGCACGGTCAGCCTGACCACGAAGGTCTATTCTTGCAAGCAATCAAAGAACGAGCAAGAATATGATAAAGCAATCTGAATATTGCAAATATATATGAGGTATTGATAATGGTGGGGATCCGTAAGCGGTCTTGATCTGGTCGTTGGACACAAACGAAGTACACGAAGCTGCAATGGCTAACTTTTAACTAAACAAATCCCAAGGAAAAAGCTACTAGATGGATCTACTTATATAGGAGCAAGGGGTGGCGGCCAAGGAGGTGGGAGGACGTCCCAAGGCAGCCTAAAACTAACCCTAGGTCGTACAAGGCTCATGGGACCAAGTGGAGGTGATGCAACATCTTTGGGCTTGTAGTTTGACTCGGATTCTGCTGCAATGTCAGATTGTTTCGTCCGTAACTCAATGCTCCGGACGAATTTGAAGGTGAATCCAATTGGGTTGGAAAGAGCACGAAACCTAGTTTCCATCAAAAAAAGAATCACCCAATTCGAAGTCCGTATGAAAAAGTTGTTGGCGTTTTGAGTTAGGTATGTCTGTGCAGTCCGAATCTGAATCCAGAACGTGAGAGACTTGGACTCTATCTTCTCTTGGCCCAAAAGTGACGTGAGAGGACTTTTTGAACACAACCTAAACTTCTCCTTTTCCCTTGTCTTCATATGTGGATTGTACAAATGTCCCATACACCTGCAATTAGACAAAACACAAAAGTGTGTGAAGTATTTTTGTTCTGGATAACATAAATAGATTATTGAATAGTTTGCATTAGAAATCACCTGACAAATATGCATGTATGCAATATTTTTGGTCGTATCCAAGGTAGTCATGTCCTCATCATCCTCCTCTTTTTGAAAACAAAGCCGTCCTCGGTATTGCTTAATCTGAAATGTGGCTAACAAAAGAGACAAGGTGTACATGTTGTATATGTATATGTCATCCATTTTAACTTCCCTTGATTTTTGCACATATGTCACATGTATACATGAGTAACTTTCATTGTTCATAAAATCTAAAGCCAAAAAATTATCACAAGAAGTAGAAGGCATGAAAATATTGCAACTCAGTTTGCACATATAAGTGAAGCTCTTATTCTCTTCAAAAGATTGGCAATGTTCATCATTAAACCATCCTAACTTCGATGAATAAACCTTAATTGCATCAAATTTACATGCTACAACATGTTTAAATAAGCAAACATGCAATAAGTCATTGGACACAGAATCATCATCAAGATTAGAGGTCATATCAAAATGATTAAACATTGGTTCTTTTGCATCAACAGTTAATTCAATGGGTGCACTCAAAATTGTTGATATTTCAGTTGTTTGATCACATGACGCATTCATGACAGTAAAAAGAGTCTCTAAAATAGGTGGTGTGCTCACATCAACAGGTAACTCAACACATGATGCATTCAAGTTAACTAGGCATGCTTCATTCTCATGTGAAGTTATATCATCAAGACCTTTACTGTTACCTCGCAGAGATGTAGCTGATGTAGGTACGGACGTTGACAATGTACCATAATCTTGAGATGATATCGTGCTCACAATCCGAGGTGGGGCTGCTCTAGTAGGTGCAATAGTGGAGTAACCAACCGGCGGTGGTGAGCATGAACTGGAATAGTAGTTGTTGTAGTCACCCAATGCATCCTCCTGTATTTGTCTCTCAAAGGTACAAGCACGGATATACATACCAGTAATGCAACGAGGAATATACTGAAATCTTGCCTGAATATCATGGTTCAAACCACCAAAAAATCTATTCATTGTATCATCCTCAGATTCTTCTATGTCACAATGATGCATATAAGATTTGAACTCTTGGTAGTAAGCATGAACAGTTTTACTGCCTTGTTTTAATTGCTCCAATTTGCGACGCAATTCACGACGATAGTAAGGAGGAAAAATTGTTGTCTCATTACAGCTTTCAAAACTTTCCAAGTTGTGGGTAGGTTATCAATGTTTTTCTTACAATGTACACTCCACCAAACAGAAGCAAAACAAGTAAATGCTCTAATGGTAGCTCGTACTCTCTCAAGTTCAGAAAAATCATGGTGACTAAAAACTTGTTCTACTTCAAGCTCCCAAGTTAGATAAATAGCAGGATTAAATCTACCCTCAAATGATGGTAAAGAGATAACCTGACCATATGCTTGTGTGTGTTGTCCCAACTCTCGTGATGGTGAAGATGTGTCCGTCATCCAAGAACTTCTATCTCTGGAACCTGTCATGATTAGTAGAAACAAGAACCAAAATTCGAGAATAATGTTCCTATGAACTACTAGGATGTGGTTGTAAAGTGCTCACAGTAAAGCAAATATCAATATCTTACAAGTTCTTACCATGCGGCAGGTGGTGACAGGCAACCAGCGGTGTCAAATAACTCCGAAGATTGTGTAAAACGATTGCCAGGGGAACGTACGTATACACGGTGTAGAAATATGTGGAGCTGGGTTGGCTATATATGGTAGCAAAAGATTAGCAATAATCAATTCAGAGATGCAATGTTGAATAAACGCTCAACGACGATACTGTGCTGGTCCTAGGCTAGACCAAACTAGAGACGCGAGCCTAGAACACTAATGAGGTCACGTCGTAGCACAACTAGCATCAATAAAGGATATGAAGTAGCTCTGGACAGCAAGATATAAGTGAAGATCACAATAGCAGTAGACCTATTTAGAAGCTGATGTTGAGGTGCCAAATACTGAACTAGCTTCTGCAACTATTTAGATGCGGCTCGTCGCTAGCTTTCATTTGAGTACTCGCGGAGCCAAAACAGACTTCATATAAAGAAGTTATGCCTGTTTTACTGAACAGTGCACAAAACAGATTCCAATCCGAATTCAACTACGAGATTGAGTCTAGATAGATCCGAATTTTGTTTTTTTTTCTCCTCTCTTTTTTTTCTCACACTTTTTTCTTTTCCTTTTTTTTTCTCTGACTTTTTTTACTTTTTTTTTCTCTCGTTTTTTTTCTCTATCTTTTTTTCTCTCTCCCTCTTTCCAAAACAAACTAGATAAGATGTGGATCAAGCGAAGATGGGAACGATCTCAACTATGATTATGACAATGAACGGTGGGTAGCACGTGGAGGAAATTGATGGATGGGTGGTGGACAGCGGAAGGGATAATGATGCAGCGGCGACGTGACTAATGTGAACAGAACTCGAAACTCTAAACGACCTAGACACTAAGACCAGCAACTCGACACGACGATGCAACCGATAATTTAACTATGCAAGCAATGAAAAGAAAATTGCAAAGGCTCAGACTGGCTTGGACAAAGGATGAATAGATTTAACTCTTTTTTGTGGATTTTTCTTGGACAATAGGTAAGAAAATAAATCTAATCTAGGAAAACTGGAAATTCTCACCGAGCAACCTGAAAACTGATACCACTTAATAGAGGCAAAGGTGTCCTGTCTTTCGATGACATGATGGATATCGCTTTGGTGGCAGTCGACTTTGACGATCTGACTACAAATGTGTACGACGTTGTGCCTTAGCAATCGCTAAACCAATCTCCTGAGGTTACTGACGATGCCGGAAGCACGGTCAGCCTGACCACGAAGGTCTATTCCTGCAAGCAATCAAAGAACGAGCAAGAATATGATAAAGCAATCTGAATATTGCAAATATATATGAGGTATTGATAATGGTGGGGATCCGTAAGCGGTCTTGGTCTGGTCGTTGGACACAAACGAAGTACACGAAGTTGCAATGGCTAACTTTTAACTAAACAAATCCCAAGGAAAAAGCTACTAGATGGATCTACTTATATAGGAGAAAGGGGTGGCGGCCAAGGAGGTGGGAGGACGTCCCAAGGCAGCCTAAAACTAACGCTAGGTCGTACAAGGCTCATGGGACCAAGTGGAGGTGATGCAACATCTTTAGGCTTGTAGTTTGACTCGGATTCTGCTGCAACGTCAGATTGTTTCGTCCGTAACTCGACGCTCCAGACGAATTTGAAGGTGAATCCAATTGGGTTGGAACGAGCACGAAACCTAGTTTCCAACAAAAAAAGAATCACCCAATTCGTAGTCCGTATGAAAAAGTTGTTGGCATTTTGAGTCAGGTATGTCTGTGCAGTCCGAATCTGAATCCAGAACGTGAGAGACTTGGACTCTATCTTCTCTTGGCCCAAAAGTGACGTGAGAGGACTTTTTGAACACAACCTAAACTTCTCCTTTTCCCTTGTCTTCATATGTGGATTGTACAAATGTCCCATACACCTGCAATTAGACAAAACACAAAAGTGTGTGAAGTATTTTTGTTCTGGATAACATAAACAGATTATTGAATAGTTTGCATTAGAAATCACCTGACAAATATGCATGTATGCAATATTTTTGGTCGTATCCAAGGTAGTCATGTCCTCATCATATTATGGCTTGGTTTTACTTTTGTAGGTTGGTGCTGAATATAGGGTGCCAACACCAGTGTGTATAAGTTTGGAAAACAAACCTGAACGTTCGTTGCACCGACAGGAGCCCCCGGGCTTGGCTCACACGTGTCGCTAGACATCCTTGTGGTAGGCCCTAACAAATACACATGCGAGCGCTTCTGCTCATCCATAGTGAAATCCCGCACCGCCTCTTTGCTCTATAAATACCCCAATATTCCAAAACCCTAGGGGAGTCGATGAAAATCAATTTCAGCCGCCGCAAGTTCCAGAAACCACAGATCGAATCTAGACACCATCACGGAGGGGTTCATCATCCTCATTGGTGCCCCTCCAATCATGCGTGAGTAGTCTTTTGTAGACCTTTGGGGCCGTAGTTAGTAGCTAGATGGCTTCCTCTCTCTCTCTCTCTCGCTCTCTCTCTCTTGATTCTCAATACAATGGTCTCTAGGAGATCTATTTGATGTAACTCTTTTGCGGTGTGTTTGTTGGGATCCGATGAACTTTGAGTTTATGATCAAATCTTTGTTTTTATCCATGAAAGTTATTTGAGTCTTTTGATATCTTATATGCATGATTTCTTACAACCTCGTATTTCTTCTTCGAATCTTTGGTTTAGTTAGACCAACTAGATCGATTTTTCTTGCCATGGGAAGAGGTGCTTTGTGATGGGTTCGATCTTACGGTGCTTGATCCCAGTGACAGAAGGGGAACCGACACGTATGTATCGTTGCTATTAAGGATAACAAGATGGGGTCTATTTCTACATCAATAAATCTTGTCTACATCATGTCATCGTTCTTATTGCATTATTCTGTTTCTCCGTGAACTTAATACACTAGATGCATGCTGGATAGCGGTCGATGTGTGGAGTAATAATAGTATATGCAAGAAGGAGTCCGTCTACTAATCTTGGACGTGATGCCTATATAATGATCATTGCCTGTATATCGTCATGATTATTTTAAGTTCTATCAATTGCCCAACAGTAATTTGTTTCCCACTGTAGCTATTTTTCTCGAGAGAAGCCACTAGTGAAAACTACGGCCCCCGGATCTCTTCTTTATTATATTTGCCTTTCGATCTATTTTTATTTGCTTTTATTTTCAGATCTATTAATCCAAAAACCCAAAAATACCTTGCTGCAATTTTTATTTATTTATTTTATCTCCATTCCCGGGAGATCTATTTATCCAATCTACTACAATTTTACCTATCTTTTTACCCGTGAGGGATTGACAACCCTCTCTTACGTCGGGTTTCAAGTATTTGTTCTTTGTGTGCAGGAGCTGCTTACATGGTGTTGTGTGGTTCTCCTACTGGTTCGATAACCTTGGTCTCATCATTGAGGGAAATACCTACTGTAGCTGTGCTACATCATCCCTTCCTCTTTGGGGAAATACCTACGTAGTGCAAGTCGCATCAAAAGGAATTTCTGGCGCCGTTGCCGGGGAGACATCATCGACATCTAGCAGGTTCTTAATCACAAATCGCATCTCCTTGCAATTTACATAAGTTGCCATTTTCCTCTCTTTTTCCTCTCCCGCACTTCACAAAAATTGTTGTTTTATTCGCCCTCTTTTTCGTTCGGCGTTTTCTCTTCAGATCTATTTTTGAGTGCAACCTTGTTGCGTAGTCAAAATGACTCAAGAGAACACCAAGTTTTGTGATTTCTCCAATACCAACAACAATGATTTTATTAGCACTCTGATTGCTCCTCCCGCCACTAGTGCGGAGTCTTGTGATATTAATACTGCTTTGTTGAATCTTGTTACGAAAGATCAATTTTCCGGTACTCCTAATGAGGATGTCGCATCCCATCTATGTTATATGCAAAATAAAACATATGTGGACAATGATGTTGTGAAGTTGAAATTATTTCTATTTTCTTTGCGAGATCGTGCAAAATTTTGGTTTTCTTCTTTGCCTCGCAATAGTATCGATTCTTGGGATAAGTGCAAAGATGCTTTTATTACTAAATATTTTCTGCCCCCAAAAATTATTTCCCTTAGAACCCATATCATGAATTTCAAGCAACTTGAACATGAGCATGTTGCACCATCTTGGAAAAGGATGAAATTAATGCTAAGGAATTGCCCAACTCATGGGTTAAAATCTTTGAATGATCATACAAAAATTTTATGCGGGGTTGAATTTTGTTTCTCGTAATCTTTTCAATTGCACCGCGGGTGCTACTTTTATGCAAATTACTTTGGGTGAAGCCACCAAATTGCTTGATAATATTATGGCAAATTATTCATAATGGCATACTGAAAGAGCTCCTACTAGTAAAAACGTTAATTCAGTTGAAGAAATTTCTTCTTTGAGTGAAAAAGTTGATGCTCTTATGAAATTGGTTGCTAATAAAAGTGCTCCTATTGATTTTAAGGATGTGCCTTTGTCTACTTTGATTGAGAAAAATAGTGATGTCATAGATGTGAATATTATCTCTCGAAACAATTTCAATAACAATGCTTATAGAGGTAATTTTAATCCTAGGCCTTTTCCTAGTAATTCCTATGGTAATCCTTCTTATAATAATAATAATAGAAACACCTCTGATCTTGAGAATAATATTAAAGAATTTATTAATACCCAAAAAGTTTTCAATGCTACTACAAAAGAAAAGTTGAATAAGATTGATGATATGTCTAGAAGTATTGATAGAATTTCTCATGATGTAGAAAATCTCAAGATTAGAATTTTTGTGCCTAAGGTTGAGGATCAATTAAACCTCTTTATGTTTCTAAGTATGAAAGTACGAAAAGAACCGCTATGCTTAGAGCTAGAAGAGAATTTTTAGAAAAAGCGTTTTCTAGTGACTGCTTTCATAAAAGTGATGAAGATCTTATGATTGGAGTTTCCTCTATTGATTCTTTGTTTAGTAAGTAAGATTCATAATAAAGGGACTGAAGAAGAGTCAACTTCAGCTAGGAGGCATACGGATGATTCGGAGGGTGAAAGTCTTGTTGACAAAATTGATAAAAGTGGGTTTGAAGAGGTCAAAACTTTAACTAGTGATGTGCCCACTCTTTTGGATTACAAAGACTTTAATTATGATAGTTTCTCTTTGACTGATTGTATTTCTTTGTTGCAATCCGTGATAAATTCACCCCATGCTTATGAACAAAATAAAGCTTTTACTAAACATATTGTTGATGCTATGATGAAAGCTTTGGAAGAAAAGTTGGAATTAGAGATTTCAATTGCTAGAAAATTGCATGATGAATGGGAACCTACTATCAAAGTCAAGATTAAAAATTATGAGTGTGTTGCTTTATGTGACTTGGGTGCTACTGTTTCTACAATTCCAAAATCTTTATGTGATGTACTTGGTCTTAACGATATTGAAGAGTGTTCTCTAAATTTGCACTTGGCGGATTCTACTATTAAAAAACCTATGGGCAGAATTAATGATGTCCTTATTCTTGCAAATAGGAATTATGTGCCCATAGATTTTATTTTTCTTGATATTGATTGCAATCCATCTTGTCCAATTATTCTTGGTAGACCGTTTTTACGTACTATTGGTGTCGTGATTGAGATGAAAGAAGAAAATATTAAATTTCAATTTCCACTAAGGAAAGGTATGGAACGCTTCCCTAGAACTAGAATTAAGCCACCTTATGAATCATTCATGAGGGCATCTTATCGATCTAGAAACAAAGATGACAACACTTGATTCTTTGCATTATGCCTAGCTTGGGGCGTAAAATAATAGCATTTGTTAGGAGGCAACCCAATGAATACAATTTATTTTTGTCTTTTTATTTCTATTCTTGTGTGTTTTTCAAATTATTCTACTGTTATGATTTTTTGTGTGTTTTAATTAGTGTTTGTGCCAAGCAAAGCCTTTGGGATCATGTTGGGTGATAGTTGATTTGATCTTGCTGAAAAACAGAAACTTTTACGCCCAGAAAAATAATTTTCACTTTTAACACAAGCTCGATAAAATACTGATTGTTTTTGTAAAAGAATAATATATAAATTTCTCACGCTGTCCTAATATTTCAGAATTTTTGGACTTACAGAAGTATTCGAAATCTCCAGATTGCTACAGGCTGTTCTGTTTTTGACAGATTATGTTTCCTTTCCATTGTGTGCTTGTTTTGATGATTCTATGGTTTCCTTTGAAGAGTTTTTGCCATATAAAAGTTGGAATACAGTAGATATAATGTAAAAATATAATATGAATGGGTTTGCAATAGTACTTATTGTAGTGATTTGCTTTCTTATACTAATGGATCTCACAAAGGTTTTATTGAGTTTTGTGTGATTGAAGTTTTCAAGTTTTGTGTGACTTTACGATGGATGAAGGAATAAGGATTAGCAAAAGGCTAAGCTTGGGGATGCCCGAGGCACCAAAAGGTAATATTCAAGAAGTATCAAGCAACTAAGCTTGGGGATGCCCCCGAGTGGTATCCCCTCTTTTTTCTAACAACCATCGGTATTTTACTTCAAACTATATTTTTATTCGTCACATATTATGAGTTTTGCTCGGAGCGTCTTGTATGATATGAGTCTTTGCTTGTTTTGCTTTGTGTTCTTAGTCATGAATCCTTGCTGGACACACCTATTTGAGAGAGCTAAAAAAATTCCATGACTTGTTAGAATTGCTCTCTTTGCTTCACTTAAATTTTTATGAGCTATGGAATTGCTCTAGTGCTTCACTTATATCTTTTTGAGCACAGTCTGCGTGTTTTTGAAGAAATTCTCTCATGCTTCAATTATATTTATTTTAGAGTTAGTAAATTTTAAAGAAATTCTCTCTTGCTTCACTTAAATTATTTTGAGAGAAGAATTTTTTATGCTCATGTTCTTCACTTATATTTGTTTGAGCCTATCAAAAGCAACATATGAAACTAGTCCCAAAGTGGTAGATATCCAAGGAGGATATAATAAAAACTTTCATGAAGATCATTGGACAAAATAAACTTGATTCCTTGTAATAGTTTTGAGATATGTTAACATAATATGTGTGTCTTGTTGATGAGTAATTATGCTTTAGTAATAATATTGGTCTTAAGGTTTGTAATTCCCTATGCAAGCACGAAAGTCAATAATTATGCAATGAAATTATATCCTACTTGTGGTGCATTATTCGGTGTTAGTTATGCTTAATGCTTGCTTATGAGATTTTTAGTTTCTTGGTTGGTCGCTTCTTAATCTTTTGCTAGCCTTCATTTTGCACTAAGTATGATCACTACTTGTGCATCCAAAATCCTTTAAACCATTTTTTCCACATGAGTCCACTATACCTACCTATACGCAGTATTCTTTTCCTGTTCTAAGCAAATTTGTATGTGCCATCTCTAATTTTCAAAATAAACTTCTCTTTTGTGTGCTCGTACCGCTCATAAAACGGTTGGGGGTGGCTGATATATTTCCATGCTAGATGTGTTATTCTCAAGATGAGTGTTTATTCACATATCATTGCACAAGAGTACGGCAAATGTATTAGGGATGCCAATTCCTGAAATGAAAAATGAAGTTACTTTATGTTGTCAAATAATAAATTCCTTGGAAAGTGTTGGTATGGAAGGCACCCGTGATGTAGGGTAGGAACCCTAGGGGCCGATCTTTCACGAAAGGAGCGGATCCCGTCCAAGAACGCGAAGAACACGATGAGAAAGCGAGGGGAAAACACAAGAGGAAACACGAGAGAATCACTCAACCAACAAGAATAGATCATACATGCGCTAGATCGATGAACACAAAGGTGAGATACAAGATCCAAAGTCAACAACGGACGATACAAAGGTAGCCGGTCTTCTCCGTGAGGAGGTCTTGATGTTCTTCTCCAAAAGGAGGTCTTGAATCCAAAGGGATCTTCTCCGAAGAGGCCGCGGTCTCTCACGAGGAGTAGATTCGATGTGGATGAGCGAAGCTCTATCTCTAAGTATGAGCTAAACCAACGCTAACCCTCAAATGGTGGAGGTGGAGGAGTATATATTATCTAGGGCCACGAAGGGGTAAGTGAGGGCGAAGGGATACATGGGCTCGGCCCGATACACTGTGCACAGACAGGTGTTGGACGTCCGACGGGTACCGGACGTCTGGTGGCTCACGAGGGTCCGGTCGTCCGATACTTGTCGGACGTCCGGCATTTTGGCTCGGGTGCGGGATTGCCGGTCATCCGGTCCGGGCCGGTCGTCCGGTGGGTCTTCAGGCGTCGGACGTCCGGTCCCGACCGGTCGTCCGGTGGCTGGAGCTTCTTTCGTAGCTCTTCTTCTTGTTCCTCGCGCTTGGTGTCCTCGCCTTCTTGTCCATGGTCTTCCTCTTGGTTCCTGGTCATGCATAGCACACATGTTTGAGGTAGTAGCCATGTCTCACGTATGGAAAGTGATGGTTGAAAGAGGAGCGAGTTCACCTTGTGTCCAATGGTGTATAGATGAGGTCTCGTCTTATGTTCTCTTAGGGCTTGGAGAGTAGTCGGACTGTACATGGAGATGAACGTGGGATGCTCCGCATCAACCCGTGGATACAGTTAGCCATGGAAAGTGAAAGTATGGTGGAAAAGGTAATAAACTTTATGTTTTGTTTGGGAACCGCCTATGATATATCTAGCATGGAAAGTATTGGGAACTACTCGATCGTTTTCGTTGACAGGAACAGCATGCCACCCAAAATGTTTTATCTCTATCTTTTTCGCTTTGAGCTCTGGCACCTCTACAAATCCCTACCTCCCTCCGCGAAGGGCCTTTCTATTTACTTTATGAAATTTTTATTTTTACTTGAGTCTCCATCTTCTCTTATAAAGCACCAACTAAGTGGCACTATGATCATACTTGAGCATTGGGTGTAGCTAATATGCGAGTGCGTTTCATGAATGGATCAACGATTGACATAATGGGCTAGGGATAACTTGCTTTAGCATTGATATTTTGAAAGACATGCTTGCTTGTTGATATGCTTGAGTATTAAAGTCCTCATGTCTGTCAGATCACGGGTTTCGGCAAACCCTTGAGGTTTGAACTCTGGGGTGCGCGTGAAGTTCTTTCCCTCCTTCCAATCTACGCCCTAGCTCACTAAGGTCACGCGGACGAACTCGACACACTCGCAACACAAAGACACAAGGTTTATACTGGTTCGGGCCACCGATGTGGTGTAATACCCTACTCCAGTGCGGTGGTGGTGCATTGCCTCTTGGGCTGATGATGAACAGTACAAAGGGAAGAACAACCTCCTGAGGTTGAGGTGTTCTTATGCTTGGTGTGGCTAAGGGTTGGCCTTTTATCCCATCAGATCTCTCCCTTTGGTGGTGGCTAGTCCTACTTATATAGGCCCTGGTCCTCTTCCCAAATATTGAGCGGGAAGGGAGCCAACAATGGCGGCCAATTTGTAAGGGGACAACTAGTACAAGCTATCCTGACAAAAGGTGGCCTTCCCCTGCCAAATGTTCTGGTGGTGACGCTGTCCTGGGCTCCATGGTGACCTCTGTCCTGTCGTCCTTCTGGTATTGGTCTCGTTGCACTAATATGGAAACCTTTGCCTGATGCCTCGGTACTCCATGTGATGAGGACATCAATACAATTGTTACACCCACAGCCCCTGCTGCTATACATACTGGACCAATTACTAGAGCTCGTGCACGCCAACTAAATTACCAGGTACTTTCGTTTCTTGGTAATGATTCTAATGTTCATGAGAATATGATGCTGCCTAAATTGGATACATTTGTTTTGCTTACAAATGAAGGGCCTAGCTTGGAGAAGGATGAACATTGGAGCAAGAACAAGCATGGAGATGATGGCATGCGCAAGGGAAACAAGAACGGAGTTACAAGTGATGATTTCAGGACTTTGAAGCCACCATAATGGGTGCATGAAGCCTTGGACGAAATATACAAGACGCCACTTCATAAATTTCGTCCCGAGGCTATTTTAGGTGCTGCGTCACCTTATTATTGGGCCAGGCCCATGTAATTTCGAAATACATAAGTATAGGCTATTTTTAGAGTCCGTATGTGTGGGGAAACAAGAGATAGGGTTGATTTCGGACCCCTCCACCAAGGGCGACGAAATTCCCCCCCTCTTCCTCCATATATACAGCCCTTAGGGCATCGTTTAGACTTTGGGTTTTGTTTAGATTAAAAGTTCGCCATAGCTGCAACTTCGCGTACTTCGTTTGTGTTCAACGACCAGACAAAGGCGTCACAGAACCCCACCTTGATCAATAAAGCTTTCATCTTATATTCGCAATATCCAGATTGCAATCTTAGTTTCTTGCTTGTTCTTCGTTTGCTCGCAGGAAACAGACCTTCGTGGTCAGGTTGATCGTGCTCCGGCGTGGTCAATAACCTCTCGGAGTTGGTTTAGCGATTGCTAAGGCGCGACGTCCTCGCACGTTCGTAGTCGGATCGTCAAAGTCGACTTCCACCAAAGCGAAATCCACCATCTCATCGAAAGACGGGACACCTTTGCCTCTATCAAGTTGTATCAGATTTCCAGGTTGCTCGGTGAGATTTTACAGTTTTTTGTAGTTTAGATCGAGTCTGTTCTTCATACCTACAGTCCACGAAAAAGCCACAAAAAAAAATTAGGGTTAGTTCATCATATCCGAACCAATCTGAGCCTTTGCATAATCTTTTTAGGGTTTTGCTTTGTTGAATTTGCGGTTGCATCGTCGTGTCTAGTTGCTGGTCTTAGAGTCTAGTCTTTTAGAGTTTCGAGTTCTGGTCATAAGTTGTCACGCCGCCGCCGCACCATCATCATCGCCCCTGCCATCTACCACCACCGCTCCGAATCCGTATCCATATACCACCACCAATCCGTGTCCATAAACCACCACCGATCCATATCCATATACTACCACCGCTACCACCACCGCTGCCATATACCACCACCATATATCCACCACCAATCCGAGTTCCTTGCTTATTAGGGTTGTTTTCGAGATCCATCTAGATTCCGATTCGTGTTTCCTTGCCGGAGTAGGTTTCGGAAAAAAAAATTTATAGGAAGCATTTTTCGAAAACGCTCCGTTTAGGCCCAAAATTTTTCGAAAACGCATTTTTCGAAAAAATTTCTGGCTATCCTATTTTTAGGTGTTTCTGAGTGTTTTGAGACAGGTGCCATTATAGGAAGTTTTTTTGACCCGTTTCCAGTTTTTGGGTCCGGGCAGTCAAAAAAAAAAAATTGGTCAAAAAAATTTCGTGCCCATCCTGTCAGTTTGAGCTAAGAAGAGTTTTGAGACACTCGCCATTATAGTGATTTTTCGCAAAAAAAAAGCAGCGCAAAAAAAAAGAGCGCCAAAAAAAAAGAGCGAAAAAAAATTCCAGAGTGTGCTTTTCCCTTGTTTACGTGCCGCGCCGTGATTTTGTTAGTGTTCTAGGCTCGCGTCTCTAGCACAGTATAGCCTAGGACCAGCACAGTACCGTCGTTGAGCGTTTATTCAACTTTGCATCTCTGAATTGATTATTGCTGACCCTTTTTGCTACCATATTATAAGCCTTCCCAGCTCCACATACATCTACGTCGTGCGTTTGACTCTCCCTGGTAATCGCTCTATCCAAGCTTTGAGAGTTTTTGACTACAACGGTTGCCGATCACCGCCTGCTGCTGGGTAAGAACTGGTAAGAATTTGAGATTTGCTTGACGGATTTGTGACACCCACCACCACCACTTGTTCGTAGTCTGTAGGATCATATTCTTGTGTGTTTCTATTGCTGCTAACCATGCCAGGATCACAAGCCGACGAGATTGACTGGGAGAATTTATCGAACAAGGAGCTTCATGATAAGTTTCAGCAAATGATGACTGAACAGGTGCAAGATGTGCTGAACAATTTTGAAGAGGCCATGGAGAAGATCACTGGCTTTGAGAAGACGTTTGAAACAAAGCTCGATAACAAGTTTAATGAATTGCTCGCGCGTCTTCCACCACCACCACTCGCTGCAGCTAACGCACCTCTCCAACAACAACAACAACGACTGATGAGGACATGACTACCTTGAATATGACCAAAAATATTGCATATATGCATATTTGTCAGGTGATTTCTAGTGCAAACTATTCAATAATCTATTTATGTTATCCAGAACAAAAATACTTCACACACTTTTGTGTTTTGTCTAATTGCAGGTGTATGGGACATTTGTACAATCCACATATGAAGATAAGGAAGAAAGAGATGTTTATTTGCTGTCCAAAAAGTTCTCTCACGTCACTTTTGGCCCAAGAGAAGATAGAGTCCAAGTCTCTCACGTTCTGGATTCAGATTCGGACTGCACAGACATACCTGACTCAAAACGCACACAAGTTTTTCATACGGACTCCGAATTGGGTGATTCTTTTTTTGTTGGAAACTAGATTTCGTGCACTTTCCAACCCAATTGGAATCACCTTCAAATTCGTCCGGAGCGTTGAGTTGTGGACGAAACAATCTGATGCTGCAGCAGAATCCGAGTGAAACTACAAGTCCAAAGGTGTTACATCAACTCCACTTGGGCCCATTGGCCTTGTACGACCTAGATTTAGTTTTAGGCTGCCTTGGGACGTCCTCCCACCTCCTTGGCCGCCACCCCTTGCTCCTATATAAGTAGATCCATCTAGTAGCTTTTCCTTGGGATTTGTTTAGTTAAAAGTTAGCCATTGCAACTTCGTGTACTTCGTTTGTGTCCAACGACCAGACCAAGACCGCTTACGGATCCCCACCATTATCAATACTTCATATATATTCGCAATATTCAGATTGCTTTATCATATTCTTGCTCGTTCTTCGATTGCTTGTAGGAATAGACCTTCGTGGTCAGGCTGACCGTGCTTCCAGCATCGTCAGTAACCTCTCGGAGTTGGTTTAGCGATTGCTAAGGTGCAACGTCGTGCACGTTTGTAGTCGGATCGTCAAAGTCGTCTCCACCAAATCGATAGTTATCATCTCATCGAAAGATCGGGACCCCGCCTCTATCAGTTTATATATGCCTTTGCCTGTACCTAGTGTTCCTTGGGAGGATATATCTATGGACTTTGTTTTAGGTTTACCTCGAACAAAGAAGGGGAGGGATAGCATATTTGTTGTCGTGGATAGATTCTCCAAAATGGCACACTTTATACCATGTCATAAAAGCGATGATGCTATTAATGTTGCTGATTTGTTCTTTCGTGAAATTATTCGCTTGCATGGTGTGCCAAATACTATTGTTTCAGATCGTGATACTAAATTTCTTAGCCACTTTTGGAGATGTTTATGGGCTAAGTTGGGGACTAAACTGCTTTTTAGTACTACTTGTCACCCCCAAACTGATGGACAAACTGAAGTAGTCAATAGAACGTTGTCTACTATGCTTAGGGCTGTTTTGAAGAATAATAAGAAAATGTGGGAGGAATGCTTGCCTCATATTGAATTTGCTTATAATCGTTCATTGCATTCTACTACTAAGATGTGCCCTTTTGAAGTTGTGTATGGTTTCCTACCTCGTGCACCTATTGATTTGTTGCCTCTTCCATCTTCGGAGAAGGTTAATTTTGATGCTAAACAACGTGCTGAATTGATTTTAAAAATGCATGAGTTAACTAATGAAAACATTGAGCGCATGAATGCTAAATATAAACTTGCTGGAGATAAGGGTAGAAAACATGTTGTGTTTGCACCTGGAGATCTTGTTTGGTTACATTTGCGTAAGGATAGATTTCCTGATTTGCGCAAATCAAAGTTAATGCCACGTGCTGATGGTCCCTTTAAGGTGTTAGAGAAAATAAATAATAATGCATATAAACTTGAGCTGCCTGCAAATTTTGGGGTTAGTCCCACTTTTAACATTGCAGATTTGAAGCCTTATTTGGGTGAGGAAGATGAACTTCCGTCGAGGACGACTTCATTTCAAGAAGGGGAGGATGATGAGGACATCAATACAATTGTTACACCCACAGCCCCTGCTGCTATACATACTGGACCAATTACTAGAGCTCGTGCACGCCAACTAAATTACCAGGTACTTTCGTTTCTTGGTAATGATTCTAATGTTCATGAGAATATGATGCTGCCTAAATTGGATACATTTGTTTTGCTTACAAATGAAGGGCCTAGCTTGGAGAAGGATGAACATTGGAGCAAGAACAAGCATGGAGATGATGGCATGCGCAAGGGAAACAAGAACGGAGTTACAAGTGATGATTTCAGGACTTTGAAGCCACCATAATGGGTGCATGAAGCCTTGGAAGAAATATACAAGACGCCACTTCATAAATTTCGTCCCGAGGCTATTTTAGGTGCTGCGTCACCTTATTATTGGGCCAGGCCCATGTAATTTCGAAATACATAAGTATAGGCTATTTTTAGAGTCCGTATGTGTGGGGAAACAAGAGATAGGGTTGATTTCGGACCCCTCCACCAAGGGCCACGAAATTCTCCCCCTCTTCCTCCATATATACAGCCCTTAGGGCATCGTTTAGACTTTGGGTTTTGTTTAGATTAAAAGTTCGCCATAGCTGCAACTTCGCGTACTTCGTTTGTGTTCAACGACCAGACAAAGGCGTCACAGAACCCCACCTTGATCAATAAAGCTTTCATCTTATATTCGCAATATCCAGATTGCAATCTTAGTTTCTTGCTTGTTCTTCGTTTGCTCGCAGGAAACAGACCCTCGTGGTCAGGTTGATCGTGCTCCAGCGTGGTCAATAACCTCTCGGAGTTGGTTTAGCGATTGCTAAGGCGCGACGTCCTCGCACGTTCGTAGTCGGATCGTCAAAGTCGACTTCCACCAAAGCGAAATCCATCATCTCATCAAAAGACGGGACACCTTTGCCTCTATCACCTTGTGCTGTTCCTATTATTCTAGTGCCGAAAAAGGATGGTACATCACGTATGTGTGTTGATTGTAGAGGCATTAATAATATTACTATTCGTTATCGTCATCCTATTCCTAGGCTAGATGATATGCTTGATGAATTGAGTGGCTCTACAATATTCTCCAAAGTTGATTTGCGTAGTGGATACCATCAAATTCGTATGAAATTGGGAGATGAATGGAAAACAGCATTTAAAACTAAGTTTGGATTATATGAGTGGTTAGTCATGCCTTTTGGGTTAACTAATGCGCCTAGTACTTTCATGAGCCTAATGAACGAAGTTTTACGTGCTTTCATTGGACGATTTGTGGTAGTCTATTTTGATAATATACTGATTTATAGCAGATCTTTGGAAGAACATTTGGAACATTTACGTGCTGTTTTTATTGCTCTACGTGATGCACGTTTGTTTGGTAACCTTGGGAAGTGCACCTTTTGCACCGACCGAGTATCTTTTCTTGGCTATGTTGTTACTCCACAGGGAATTGAAGTTGACAAAGCCAAGATTGAAGCTATTGAGAGTTGGCCGCAGCCCAAAACGGTCACACAAGTGAGGAGTTTTCTTGGCCTCGCTGGATTCTATAGGCGTTTTGTGAGAGATTTCAGCACCATTGCTGCACCTCTCAACGAGCTTACAAAGAAGGATGTGCCTTTTGTTTGGGGTACCGCACAGGAAGAAGCCTTCACGGTATTGAAACATAAGTTGACACATGCTCCTTTACTCCAACTTCCTGATTTTAATAAGACTTTTGAGCTTGAATGTGATGCTAGTGGAATTGGATTAGGAGGTGTGTTATTACAAGATGGCAAACCTGTTGCATACTTTTCTGAAAAATTGAGTGGGCCTAGTCTGAATTATTCTACTTATGATAAAGAATTATATGCTCTTGTTCGGACTTTAGAAACATGGCAACATTATTTATGGCCCAAAGAATTTGTTATACATTCTGATCATGAATCTTTGAAACATATTAAAAGTCAAGCTAAACTGAATCGTAGACATGCTAAATGGGTTGAATTCATTGAGACTTTCCCTTATGTCATTAAACACAAGAAGGGAAAAGAAAATGTTATTGTTGATGCATTGTCTCGTCGCTATACTATGCTTTCACAACTTGACTTCAAAATATTTGGTTTAGAGACCATCAAAGATCAATATGTGCATGATGCTGATTTTAAAGATGTAATGCATAATTGTAAAGAAGGAAGAATGTGGAACAAGTTTGTTGTTAACGATGGATTTGTGTTTCGTGCTAACAAGCTATGCATTCCAGCTAGCTCCGTTCGTCTTTTGTTGTTGCAGGAGGCGCATGGAGGAGGATTAATGGGACACTTTGGCGTGAAGAAGACGGAGGACGTACTTGCTACACATTTCTTTTGGCCAAAGATGAGACGGGATGTTGAGCGTTTTATTGCTCGCTGCACTACATGTCAAAAAGCTAAGTCACGCCTCAATCCTCATGGTTTATATATGCCTTTGCCTGTACCTAGTGTTCCTTGGGAGGATATATCTATGGACTTTGTTTTAGGTTTACCTTGAACAAAGAAGGGGAGGGATAGCATATTTGTTGTCGTGGATAGATTCTCCAAAATGGCACACTTTATACCATGTCATAAAAGCGATGATGCTATTAATGTTGCTGATTTGTTCTTTCGTGAAATTATTCGCTTGCATGGTGTGCCAAATACTATTGTTTCAGATCGTGATACTAAATTTCTTAGCCACTTTTGGAGATGTTTATGGGCTAAGTTGGGGACTAAACTGCTTTTTAGTACTACTTGTCACCCCCAAACTGATGGACAAACTGAAGTAGTCAATAGAACGTTGTCTACTATGCTTAGGGCTGTTTTGAAGAATAATAAGAAAATGTGGGAGGAATGCTTGCCTCATATTGAATTTGCTTATAATCGTTCATTGCATTCTACTACTAAGATGTGCCCTTTTGAAGTTGTGTATGGTTTCCTACCTCGTGCACCTATTGATTTGTTGCCTCTTCCATCTTCGGAGAAGGTTAATTTTGATGCTAAACAACGTGCTGAATTGATTTTAAAAATGCATGAGTTAACTAATGAAAACATTGAGCGCATGAATGCTAAATATAAACTTGCTGGAGATAAGGGTAGAAAACATGTTGTGTTTGCACCTGGAGATCTTGTTTGGTTACATTTGCGTAAGGATAGATTTCCTGATTTGCGCAAATCAAAGTTAATGCCACGTGCTGATGGTCCCTTTAAGGTGTTAGAGAAAATAAATAATAATGCATATAAACTTGAGCTGCCTGCAAATTTTGGGGTTAGTCCCACTTTTAACATTGCAGATTTGAAGCCTTATTTGGGTGAGGAAGATGAACTTCCGTCGAGGACGACTTCATTTCAAGAAGGGGAGGATGATGAGGACATCAATACAATTGTTACACCCACAGCCCCTGCTGCTATACATACTGGACCAATTACTAGAGCTCGTGCACGCCAACTAAATTACCAGGTACTTTCGTTTCTTGGTAATGATTCTAATGTTCATGAGAATATGATGCTGCCCAAATTGGATACATTTGTTTTGCTTACAAATGAAGGGCCTAGCTTGGAGAAGGATGAACATTGGAGCAAGAACAAGCATGGAGATGATGGCATGCGCAAGGGAAACAAGAACGGAGTTACAAGTGATGATTTCAGGACTTTGAAGCCACCATAATGGGTGCATGAAGCCTTGGACGAAATATACAAGACGCCACTTCATAAATTTCGTCCCGAGGCTATTTTAGGTGCTGCGTCACCTTATTATTGGGCCAGGCCCATGTAATTTCGAAATACATAAGTATAGGCTATTTTTAGAGTCTGTATGTGTGGGGAAACAAGAGATAGGGTTGATTTCGGACCCCTCCACCAAGGGCCACGAAATTCCCCCCCTCTTCCTCCATATATACAGCCCTTAGGGCATCGTTTAGACTTTGGGTTTTGTTTAGATTAAAAGTTCGCCATAGCTGCAACTTCGCGTACTTCGTTTGTGTTCAACGACCAGACAAAGGCGTCACAGAACCCCACCTTGATCAATAAAGCTTTCATCTTATATTCGCAATATCCATATTGCAATCTTAGTTTCTTGCTTGTTCTTCGTTTGCTCGCAGGAAACAGACCTTCGTGGTCAGGTTGATCGTGCTCCGGCGTGGTCAATAACCTCTCGGAGTTGGTTTAGCGATTGCTAAGGCGCGACGACCTCGCACGTTCGTAGTCGGATCGTCAAAGTCGACTTCCACCAAAGCGAAATCCACCATCTCATCGAAAGACGGGACACCTTTGCCTCTATCACCATGTCTGTGCTTGCCTCCTTAGCACCAAAGAGGAAACAAGGACGCTGCGTGCGCTGGCGCCCTCCTGGTGTCGATCGTCATGCCTCACGTCACGAGAGCCTCGCGAGGTTCGCCCCGCCTTGATATCTCCGCTCCTCACGAGGCAGCCTGGTGAGGCCGCTCCTGAGGAGGTCTTGCGTCGTCTGGCTCGCAAGGCTTGGCCCCTCGCGAGGGTCTTGAGTGCCTTGTTGATGATGATGGGCCATACAGACCTGCCAACACAGCCACGCCATGGGCCGCAGGCAGGCAAGTCTAGGGACCCCCGTTCCCAGAATGTCGACAGTAGCCCCCGAGCCCAAGGCGCGCTCGGGCTTGGCTTCGAGGCGAAGCCAAAGGATCAAGCGTGAAGCACCGCGGGCCCCAAAAGCCGGCGGCCTTGGTTGACGCGTGGTGGTTGATTGGTCGTGGGCGTCTCCGCTTCCCCACACCGCCTCGGCAACTACCCGACTTGTCAAAAAGGCTGGCGCAGACAGCGCTTGCCTTCATTGCTTCTTCCTCGTCTTGCTACAGATCCCCTTTCCTGCTTCTTGCTTCCGGGACTTCCAGATCTGCTTCAACTTCGCTCCGCAACAGCGACCAATGGCGCCGCGCAAGGTCAAGTCCTCCTCGGCGTCGGCCTAGTTTGAGCCAGCCCTCGATGCGCCCAATGTCACGGAGAAGAACCTTGTCGCCACGTGCTTCCTGACGGCGGGGGCGAGCAATGAATGGGGGAAGACAGGGCTCCGGCTTGCCTCCGACGTGTCGGAGCCCGAGGGAAGCACCTTCTTCCCCTTCTTCTCGAGCAGCATCGCCGCCGGGTTGGTTCCCCCCTTCTCCAATTTCTTTTATGAGGTCCTCGACCACTACGGGCTGCAGGCGTTGCACCTCCATCCCAACTCTATCCTCCTCATGTCCATCTTCGCCTACTATTGCGAGGCGTACCTGGGTGTGATGCCGTCCGTGGCGCTTCTACGCCACTTCTTCTTCCTTCGCGTCAGTGACGGACACGTCTCCGGGTAACTTCGTCGCATCCGGCAAGGCCAACTCAATCTCGAGCACCGGGAAGAGAGCCGACAACATTCGGGCCAAATCGGCCATGATGGACACTAAGTGCGCCCACCTACGCCTAGCACTGCCGATGGAGGCGCCCCAGTCTGACAAGGGGTGGCCCCGTGCGGAGCTTATTGATGAGCGGGCGCGTCGGTGCTGGGGCAGATGCAGACCGATTTGAAGCCGGGTAATGCGAAGGCGGCCAAGGTGACTGGGGTTATGCTCCTAAGGGAATCCTTGACGCTGCACGTTGCTCCACTCCAGGCGCGCACGCGCCCCTTGTGGAAGCTTGGAGATGAAGCAGACCAGGTTCGTCTGAGCCCGGTGGCCCTGCCTGATGACGAGCTGACCGCGGTTCTGCGTCTCTTAGTTGGGGACAACCAAGAGTACCCGCTGAGTACCTATCTTCCTTTATTCCATTGCAAGGACTGGGAGAAATTCGTTGCTTCCAGGCCGACCTTTGACGCGCGCGGGCTGGTGCCACCAGCGCTCGCTGGGGCCTCTGCAACGCCGAAGCCGGTGGAGGTGTCTTCTGACGAGTCCCGTGGGGAGGAGGAGGAGGAGGAGGGCTCGGAGGAGATCCCCGAGGGAACGGGGGAGAATTCCCGCTTGAGCAAGGCCGACATCCTCCACGCCCTACCAGACAACACCGAGGTTGTCGCCCGCCAGGAGGTGAGGGAGCTGCCCCTTATCCCGACAAGGGGTAGATCATCGCTGGTCTCTCGAGATGCTGCCTCCGACGTGGTACTGCTTGGGGCCGGCTTCGGCCCTTCTGCTGCACCGCCTTCTACCGCCGGAGCCCGCGCGCCCACTTCTCCGGCCCCGGCGCTTTCAGGCTTCAAGCTTCTCAAGCGGAGGGTGGAATACATCGCGGTGGACCAGTAAGTGTTTGCTCTCCGTCTTGTTTTTGCTCATGTCGCTGCTTCCTGATTTTTGTCTTTGGTTGTCTAGGTCGCTGTCTGCGGTGAAGAAGAGGAAAGAGGGCATGGTGGTTGAGCCCCCTTCTGCTGAGAAAGGAGACGCGAGCGCTCGTGCCTCCCCAACCCGGTCGTCTTTGCGAGGCCAAGAGGAGCATCACCGGGAGGAGTCAGTCCCCATGGCCCCACCGGCCCCAGAGGTGAAGGCGTCTGGCCCGGCTGAGGAGGTCCTGACTTCTCCGGAACCCGCAGTCTCCCAGGCCCTGGTGACGGCGCCGCCTCCTCCTTCTGCCGTACCTCCACTCCCAGGTTCTTCTGCCTCTGCTGCAGTCCTGGAGCGTGCTCTTTTGGAGATGACCCAGTTGCAGGCAGATCTCCTGAGTGAGGACCCGCGCCTGGTGGCCGGGCGCCTGGAGCTGGCCTCTGGCTGGCTTCACTCCGACTCGGCGGTTTCACGCGACACTGAGCCAGGCCGCGGCGTCTTTCGAGAAGGAGAAGCAGAGCGCTGCCAATGCTGCAGCTGATCGTTAGGCGGCACTGAAGGACGCTAAGGCCGCCCGCGACTGCTGCAGAGAGCTGGAGGATGAGCTGAAGAGCCTGCGCGACAGGCACCCCAAAGAAGCACGCGGCCACCAGGCGCAGGAGGAGGAGATGAAGGCCCGGTGATGCGGAGCATCCTATGGACATCACCATGTCAAGAGTCCATTTGGCAAGTGACACGTGCCACATATACTTCATACATACAAAGGTGAATCATCTCCTTTACACGGGTCCACTTGTACCTTTCGAGGATGGATACTACTTGAGCCCTCTCTCGTGTGCATGGATAGGTGTGAGCGGAGCTACGCATTCATCGAGGAGGAGTCGAAGAAGAAGAGAACATCTACACCATCCAGGAGGGAAGCCTGGAAGTGGAGAAGGAAGCGCCAAGAAGAAGGCAGCAGCTCCCAGGCGACCCCGTGCGCACGGGCCCCTCCGACCCCGTGCCCACGCGCCTCCCAGGCTGGCGGTCCTGAAGACCCAGTGCGCACGGGCGTGTACCGTTCCCACGGTCCTCATGGACCCCGTGCGCACGGGCCCTTGCGTCAGGTCTCTGGATACCCCGTGCGCACGGGCTCCACTTACCCCGTGCACACGGGGCCCCCTGTGTGTTGCTACGGGCTTTGCTCATGTAATCCCCATTTCGCCCCTGCTTACCCCTTCATCCCTTGGAGCTATATATACTCCTTCATCTCCTCCATTTAGACCTAGCTAAGAATAGATCTAGATATTAGAGCTTAGCTCATGTACCTCCTCATGTGGGATTCCTCTTGAGAGAGAGACACTCCATTGGAGTTCAAGGCCTCCAATGTAGAAGATCCCTAGTGGATGAAGACCCCCTTGTGGGAAGGATATATCTAGATCATCAATCCCTCATCTCCTTCATAGCATTTGGGATGAACTCTACCATGTATCTTATTTCCCTTTGATTGTTCATGTACCTTGTGGATCTTGTGTGTTCGATTATCTAGTGGATGTGTGATTGGAGTTGTTCTTGAGTGTTCCTCTTGTTTTCCCTCTTGTGTTCATCTTCTTCTTGGGGATTCCCCCTCCAATTCATGAAAGATCTTCACCTAGGGTTCCACCCTATATTATTTGGTATCATGAGCCATGGTTTCTCACGAAATTGGAGCCCCCTCTTTGTTTTTCTAGCCTAATTTTGCTTGTTCTTGCCCAATTTCGAAAATTCCTCACAAAAAGAGCCATAACAATTTTTTTGTGATTTGAAGTTTCTTGTGAGTTTTTGTTGATTTTGATCCATGGATCTAGTGTCTAGCAAGTAGATCTAAATCCTATTGCGTCCCCATACCCCAATTTTTCTTTCCCCCATCGAATTTGACAAGAAAATCGTGAATCTTCCGCCTACCCTGATGAGGACATCAATACCATTGTTACACCCACAGCCCCTACTGCTACATATACTGGACCAATTACTAGAGCTCGCGCACGCCAATTAAATTATCAGGTACTTTCGTTTCTTGGTAATGATTCTATTGTTCATGAGAATATGATGCTGCCTAAATTGGATACATTTGTTTTGCTTACAAATGAAGGGCCTAGCTTGGAGAAGGATGGACATTGGAGCAAGAGCAAGCATGGAGATGATGCCATGCGCAAGGGGAACCAGAACGGAGTTACAAGTGATGATTTCAGGACTTTGAAGCCACCATAAGAGTGCATGAAGCCTTGGACGAAATATACAAGATGCCACTTCATAAATTTCGTCCAGAGGCTATTATAGGTGCTGCGTCACCTTTTTTATTGGGCCAGGCCCATGTAATTTCGAAATACATTAGTATATGCTATTTTTAGAGTCCGTATGTGTGGGGAAACAAGAGATAGGGTTGATTTCGGACCCCTCCACCAAGGGCCACGAAATTGCCCCTCTCTTCCTCCATATATACAACCCTTAAGGCACCGTTTAGACTTTGGGTTTTGTTTAGATTAAAAGTTCGCCATAGCTGCAACTTCGCGTACTTCGTTTGTGTTCAACGACCAGACAAAGGCGTCACAGAACCCCACCATGATCAATAAAGCTTTCATCTTATATTCGCAATATCCAGATTGCAATCTTAGTTTCTTGCTTGTCCTTCGTTTGCTCGCAGGAAATAGACCCTCGTGGTCAGGTTGATCGTGCTCCGGCGTGGTCAATAACCTCTCGGAGTTGGTTTAGCGATTGCTAAGGCGCGACATCCTCGCACGTTCGTAGTCGGATCGTCAAAGTCGACTTCCACCAAAGCGATATCCATCATCTCATCGAAAGACGGGACACCTTTGCCTCTATCAAGTGGTATCAGATTTCCAGGTTGCTCGGTGAGATTTTACAGTTTTTCATAGTTTAGATCGAGTCTGTTCTTCATACCTACAGTCCACGAAAAAGCCACAAAAAAATTAGGGTTAGTTCATCATATCCGAACCAATCTGAGCCTTTGCATAATCTTTTTAGGGTTTTGCTTTGTTGAATTTGCGGTTGCATCGTCGTGTCTAGTTGCTGGTCTTAGAGTCTAGTCTTTTAGAGTTTCGAGTTCTGGTCATAAGTTGTCACGCCGCCGCCACACCATCATCATCGCCCCTGCCATCTACCACCACCGCTCCGAATCCGTATCCATATACCACCACCAATCCGTGTCCATATACCACCACCGATCCATATCCATATACTACCACCGCTACCACCACTGCCGCCATATACCACCACCATATATCCACCACCAATCCGAGTTCCTTGCTTATTAGGTTTGTTTTCGAGATCCATCTAGATTCCGATTCGTGTTTCCTTGCCGGAGTTGGTTTCAGAAAAAAAAAAGAGTCCGGAAACCACCCTCCGTTTAGGCCCAAAATTTTCCGAAAACGCACTTGTCGAAAAATTTTCTGGCTATCCTATTTTTAGGTGCTTCTAAGCGTATTGAGACAGTCGCCATTATAGAAAGTTTTTTTTGACCCGTTTCCAGTTTTTGGGTCCAGGCAGTCGAAAAAAAAATTGGTCAAAAAAAAATTTCGTGCCCATCCTGTCAGTTTGACCTGGGAAGAGTTTTGAGACACTCGCCATTATAGTGATTTTTCGCAAAAAAAAAGAGCAGCGCAAAAAAAAATAGCGCAAAAAAAGAGCGAGAAAAAAAAATCCAGAGTGTGCTTTTCCCTTGTTTACGTGCAGCGCCGTGATTTTGTTAGTGTTCTAGGCTCGCGTCTCTAGCACGGTCTAGCCTAGGACCAGCACAGTACCGTCGTTGAGCGTTTATTCAACTTTGCATCTCTGAATTGATTATTGCTTACCCCTTTTGCTACCATATTATAAGCCTTCCCAGCTCCACATACATCTACGTCGTGCGTTTGATTCTCCCTGGTAATCGCTCTATCCAAGCTTTGAGAGTTTTGACTACAACGGTTGCCGATCACCGCCTATTGCTGGGTAAGAACTGGTAAGAATTTGAGTTTTGCTTTGACGGATTTGTGACATCCACCACCACCACTTGTTCGTAGTCTGTAGGATCATATTCTTTTGTGTTTCTATTGCTGCTAACCATGCCAGGATCACAAGCCGACGAGATTGACTGGGAGAACTTATCGAACAAGCAGCTTCATGATAAGTTTCAGCAAATGATGACTGAACAGGTACAAGATGTGCTGAACAATTTTGAAGAGGCCATGGAGAAGATCACTGGCCTTGAGAAGACGTTCAAAACAAAGCTCGATAACAGATTTAATGAACTGCTTGCGCGTCTTCCACCACCGGCTGCACCTGTCGCACCTCTGCAACAACAACAACTACGCCCCCTTCCGAATCAGTATGGACGAGCACAGCGTGTTCCTATTGAGCCAGGACAAAATTCTGGTGCCGCTGCTACTGCTGTTGGTGCTTCTTTGGCTCCTGCTACTGCTGCTGCTAGTACCCAGGAGGATGATGAGTATGCGGGCGATTATGAGGATGAGGTTGATCAAAATCAGCACTACGTGCAGCCACCTGCACCACCACCAGCAGGTCGACCTCAGGTATATATTCGTAATGGTAGGCCTGCACCACCACCTCAGGTACGAGATGATGTCCATATTCCTAAACTGAAAT
The DNA here is from genome assembly GCF_018294505.1 of Triticum aestivum. Classification (NCBI taxonomy): domain Eukaryota; kingdom Viridiplantae; phylum Streptophyta; class Magnoliopsida; order Poales; family Poaceae; genus Triticum; species Triticum aestivum. The sequence continues at coordinate 248,265,007 of NC_057803.1, forward strand.
TGAATATTCGACCATTTGAGGGTAGATATGTTCCTGATATATATCTTACTTGGGAGTTAGAAACTGAACAACGATTTACATGTTTACAATATCCTGAGGAGAGACGAGTTGCTGCTGCTGTTTGTGCTTTCACTAGTTTTGCATGTGTATGGTGGTCTGAACATTGTAGATTATATCCTATTCCAACTACTTGGGCTGCTTTGAAAACTGCTATGCGTACTCGTTGGGTTCCACCATATTATCAACGTGAATTGCTTGAAAAATTACAGCGCTTAAGACAAGGAAAAAATTCTGTAGAAGAATATTATCAGGAATTACAAACTGGCATGATTAGATGTGGTATTGTTGAGGAGAATGAAGCTATGCTTGCACGTTTTCTGGGTGGATTAAATAGAGAGATTCAGACCATTCTAGACTATAAGGAGTATACTAATATCATTCGTTTATTCCATCTTGCTTGTAAAGCTGAACGTGAAGTGCAGGATCGACAAGCATTGGCGCGAACTAACTTTTCTGTAGGCCGACCTTCATCATGGACACCGCGTGCATCTTCTATTTCAACTGCACCAGCACCTCAATCACGTGCCTCCTCCAGTCGCGATACAAGAAAACAGGCACAACCACCATTATCTGCCAAGAGCGCACCTGCTGGGCCTGCACAGAGTTCTTCTTCTTCCATGGCATCAACAGGGCGCACAAGTGATATTATTTGTCGCCGTTGTAAGGGAGGAGGTCATTATGCGAGAGAATGCAAATCTCCGCGTGTGATGATTGCTACCGCGGATGGTGGATATGAGTCCGCTAGTGACTATGATGAGGAGACTTTGGCTCTTATTACACATGAAGAACATGGTGGAGATGATTCTGATCATGAGACGCAATACATGGCTCCTGAAGACGCTGACAGGTATGAATGTTTAGTTGCTCAACGTGTTTTGAGTGTGCAGGTCACACAAGCTGAGCAAAATCAGAGGCACAATTTGTTCTATACCAAGGGAGTTTTGAAAGAACGTTCTGTGCGCGTCATCATAGATGGAGGGAGCTGCAACAACTTGGCTAGCATGGAGATGGTGGAGAAGCTTTCTCTCACCACAAGACCACATCCACATCCTTACTACATCCAATGGTTCAACAACAGCGGCAAGGTTAAGGTAACACGTACTGTTCGTGTGCATTTTAGTATCTCTACATATGCAGATTATGTTGATTGTGATGTGGTACCTATGCAAGCATGTTCCTTATTACTTGGTAGACCATGGCAATTTGATAAAAACTCTGTACACCATGGTAGAAACAATCACTATACTCTTGTTCATAAGGATAAAAATATTACTTTGTTTCCTATGACTCCTGATTCCATTTTGAAAGATGATATTAATAGAGCTAATAAAGCAAAACAGGAGAAGAATATGAGTGAAAATCAGATTGTGGCAAAAGAATTTGAGCAACAAATGAAGCCTAATAATAAACCATCTAGTGTTGCTTCTGAAATTAAATTGAAAAGTGCATGTTTATTTGCCACCAAATCTGATATTGATGAGCTAGATTTCAGCAAATCTGTTTGCTATGCTTTTGTGTGCAAAGAGGCATTATTTTCATTTGAGGACGTGCCTTCCTCTTTGCCTCCTGCTGTCACTAACATTTTGCAGGAGTTCGCTGACGTCTTTCCACAAGACGTGCCACCGGGATTACCGCCTATTCGAGGGATTGAGCATCAGATTGACTTAATTCCCGGTGCTTCACTGCCAAACCGTGCACCATACCGTACCAATCCAGAGGAGACGAAGGAGATTATGCGTCAAGTACAAGAGCTTCTCGACAAAGGTTATATACGTGAATCCCTTAGTCCTTGTGCTGTTCCTATTATTCTAGTGCCGAAAAAGGATGGTACATCATGTATGTGTGTTGATTGTAGAGGCATTAATAAATTACTATTCGTTATCGTCATCCTATTCCTAGGCTCGATGATATGCTTGATGAATTGAGTGGCTCTACAATATTCTCCAAAGTTGATTTGCATAGTGGATACCATCAAATTCGTATGAAATTGGGAGATGAATGGAAAACAGCATTTAAAACTAAGTTTGGATTATATGAGTGGTTAGTCATGCCTTTTGGGTTAACTAGTGCGCCTAGTACTTTCATGAGACTAATGAACGAAGTTTTACGTGCTTTCATTGGACGATTTGTGGTAGTCTATTTTGATGATATACTGATTTATAGCAGATCTTTGGAAGAACATTTGGAACATTTACGTGCTGTTTTTATTGCTCTACGTGATGCACGTTTGTTTGGTAACCTTGGGAAGTGCACCTTTTGCACCGACCGAGTATCTTTTCTTGGCTATGTTGTTACTCCACAGGGAATTGAAGTTGACAAAGCCAAGATTGAAGCTATTGAGAGTTGGCCGCAGCCCAAAACGGTCACACAAGTGAGGAGTTTTCTTGGCCTCGCTGGATTCTATAGGCGTTTTGTGAGAGATTTCAGCACCATTGCTGCACCTCTCAACGAGCTTACAAAGAAGGATGTGCCTTTTGTTTGGGGTACCGCACAGGAAGAAGCCTTCACGGTATTGAAAGATAAGTTGACACATGCTCCTTTACTCCTACTTCCTGATTTTAATAAGACTTTTGAGCTTGAATGCGATGCTAGTGGAATTGGATTAGGAGGTGTGTTATTACAAGATGGCAAACCTGTTGCATACTTTTCTGAAAAATTGAGTGGGCCTAGTCTGAATTATTCTACTTATGATAAAGAATTATATGCTCTTGTTCAGACTTTAGAAACATGGCAACATTATTTATGGCCCAAAGAATTTGTTATACATTCTGATCATCAATCTTTGAAACATATTAAAAGTCAAGCTAAACTGAATCGTAGACATGCTAAATGGGTTGAATTCATTGAGACTTTCCCTTATGTCATTAAACACAAGAAGGGAAAAGAAAATGTTATTGCTGATGCATTGTCTCGTCGCTATACTATGTTTCACAACATGACTTCAAAATATTTGGTTTGGAGACCATCAAAGATCAATATGTGCATGATGCTGATTTTAAAGATGTAATGGAGAATTGTAAAGAAGGAAGAATGTGGAACAAGTTTGTTGTTAACGATGGATTTGTGTTTCGTGCTAACAAGCTATGCATTCCAGCTAGCTCTGTTCGTCTTTTGTTATTGCAGGAGGCGCATGGAGGAGGATTAATGGGACACTTTGGCGTGAAGAAGACGGAGGACGTACTTGCTACACATTTCTTTTGGCCAAAGATGAGACGGGATGTTGAGCGTTTTATTGCTCGCTGCACTACATGTCAAAAAGCTAAGTCACGACTCAATCCTCATGGTTTATATATGCCTTTGCTTGTACTGATAGAGGCGAGGGTGTCCCGATCTTTCGATGAGATGATAACTATCGATTTGGTGGAGACGACTTTGACGATCCGACTACAAACGTGCACGACGTTGCGCCTTAGCAATCGCTAATCCAATCTCCTGAGGTTACTGACGATGCCGGAAGCACGGTCAGCCTGACCACGAAGGTCTATTCCTGCAAGCAATCGAAGAACGAGCAAGAATATGATAAAGCAATCTGAATATTGCAAATATATATGAGGTATTGATAATGGTGGGGATCCGTAAGCGGTCTTGGTCTGGTCGTTGGACACAAACGAAGTACACGAAGTTGCGTTGGCTAACTTTTAACTAAACAAATCACAAGGAAAAGCTACTAGATGGATCTACTTATATAGGAGCAAGGGGTGGCGGCCAAGGAGGTGGGAGGACATCCCAAGGCAGCCTAAAACTAAATCTAGGTCGTACAAGGCCAATGGGCCCAAGTGGAGGTGATGTAACACCTTTGGACTTGTAGTTTGACTCGGATTCTGCTGCAGCATCAAATTGTTTCGTCCACAACTCAACGCTCCGGACGAATTTGAAGGTGATTCCAATTGGGTTGGAAAGTTCACGAAATCTAGTTTCCAACAAAAGAAGAATCACCCAATTCGGAGTCCGTATGAAAAACTTGTGTGCGTTTTGAGTCAGGTATGTCTGTGCAGTCCGAATCTGAATCCAGAATGTGAGAGACTTGGACTCTATCTTCTCTTGGGCCAAAAGTGACGTGAGAGAACTTTTTGGATAGCAAATAAACATCTCTTTCTTCCTTATCTTCATATGTGGATTGTATAAATATCCTATACACCTGCAATTAGACAAAACACAAAAGTGTGTGAAGTATTTTTGTTCTGGATAACATAAATAGATTATTGAATAGTTTGCACTAGAAATCACCTGACAAATATGCATATATGCAATATTTTTGGTCATATCCAAGGTAGTCATTGATTTAGATAATCTATTGCAAACTATTTGATATATGCATATTTGTCAGGTGATTTCTAGTGCAAACTATTCAATAATCTATTTATGTTATCCAGAACAAAAATACTTCACACACTTTTGTGTTTTGTCTAATTGCAGGTGTATGGGACATTTGTACAATCCACATATGAAGATAAGGAAGAAAGAGATGTTTATTTGCTGTCCAAAAAGTTTTCTCACGTCACTTTTGGCCCAAGAGAAGATAGAGTCCAAGTCTCTCACGTTCTGGATTCAGATTCGGACTGCACAGACATACCTGACTCAAAACGCACACAAGTTTTTCATACGGACTCCGAATTGGGTGATTCTTTTTTTTGTTGGAAACTAGATTTCGTGCACTTTCCAACCCAATTGGAATCACCTTCAAATTCGTCCGGAGCGTTGAGTTGTGGACGAAACAATCTGATGCTGCAGCAGAATCCGAGTCAAACTACAAGTCCAAAGGTGTTACATCACCTCCACTTGGGCCCATTGGCCTTGTACGACCTAGATTTAGTTTTAGAATGCCTTGGGACGTCCTCCCACCTCCTTGGCCGCCACCCCTTGCTCCTATATAAGTAGATCCATCTAGTAGCTTTTCCTTGGGATTTGTTTAGTTAAAAGTTAGCCATTGCAACTTCGTGTACTTTGTTTGTGTCCAACGACCAGACCAAGACCGCTTACGGATCCCCATCTTTATCAAAACTTCATATATACTCGCAATATTCAGATTGCTTTTGTCATATTCTTGCTTGTTCTTCGATTGCTTGCAGGAATAGACCTTCGTGGTCAGGTTGATCGTGCTTCCGGCGTGGTCAATAACCTCAGGAGATTGGTTTAGCGATTGCTAAGGCGCAACGTCGTGCACGTTTGTAGTCGGATCGTCAAAGTCGTCTCCACCAAATCGATAGTTATCATCTCATCGAAAGATCGGGACACCCCGCCTCTATCAAGTGGTATCAGTTTTCAGGTTGCTCGGTGAGAATTTCCAGTTTTCCTAGATTAGATTATCTTTCTTACCTATTGTCCAAGAAAAAGCCACAAAAAAGAGTTAGATCTATTCATCCTTGGTCCAAGCCAGTCTGAGCCTTTGCAATTTTCTTTTCATTGATTGCATAATTGAATTATCGATTGCATCGTCGTGTCGAGTTGCTGGTCTTAGTGTCTAGTTTGTTTAGAGTTTCGAGTTCTGTTCACATTAGTCACGCCACCGCTGCATCATTATCTCTTTTGCTGTCCACCACCCATCCATCAATTTCCACCACGTGCTACCCACCATTCATTGTCATAATAATAGTTGAGGTCACTCACATCTTCGCCTGATCGAATCTGCATCTTATCTAGTTTGTCTTGGAAAGATGGAGAAAAAGAATATAAAGAAAAAAAAAGAGAGAAAAAAGGAAAGAAAAAAAAGATAGAGAAAAAAAGAGAAAAAAAGGAAAGAAAAAGAGAGAGAAGAAAAAAAAGCGTGAGAAAAAAAAGAGAGAAGAAAAAAATTGGATCTATCTAGAATCAATCTCGTACCTGAATTCGGATTGGAATCTGTTTTGCGCACTGTTTAGTAAAACAGGTGTATCTTCCTCATACGAAGTCCGTTTTGGCTCCGTGAGTACTCAAATTGAAGATAGCGACGAGCCGCATCTAAATAGTTGCAGAAGCTAGTTTAATATTTGACACCTCAAAATTGGCTTCTAAATAGGTCTTTTTGCCCTCCGAAGTTCGTGAATACAGCTTGTTCCAATTTTTCAGGCCAGTTTTAGAATTTTCTGACTCCTCATATCAACTCGGAATTGAGTGATTCTTTTTGCATTGGAAAGCTTGAGTTAGTAGCATTCTTTGAAAGAATTTATCAGAAAATTGTCTCAAACTTTTCAAGAGGAAAGTTGGAGAGAGAGTTGTTGTATATCCTGCTTGGCAGTTGTTTTTCATCATTATCTTCACTGCCGTTGTGATCTTCACTTATATCTTGCTGTCAAGAGCTACTTAGTATCCTTCATTGATGCTAGTTGTGCTACGCCGTGACCTCATTAGTGTTCTAGGCTCGCGTCTCTAGTCCGGTCTAGCCTAGGACCAGCACAGTACCGTCGTTGAGCGTTTATTCAACATTGCATCTTTGAATTGATTATTGCTAATCTTTTGCTACCATATATAGCCAACCCAGCTCCACATATTTCTATACCGTGTATACGTACGCTCCCCTGGCAATCACTTTACTCAATATTCGGAGTTACTTGACATCTCTGGTTGCCGATCACCGCCTGCTGCATGGTAAGAACTTGTAAGACATTGATATTTGCTTTACTGTGAGCGTTTTACCACCACATCCTAGTAGTTATAGGAACATTATTTTTGGGTTTTGTTTCTTGTTCTACTAATCATGACAGGATCCAGAGTCAATTCATGGGCTTTGTTGATCGCGGGAGACGTGCCACCACCTTTGCAAATACCACAACCATCACGAGAGGTGCACAAACATCCAAATGCACATGATCAGGTTAATGTATCTATACCACCATTTAATGGCCGTTTTAAACCTGCTTTATATATTGAATGGGAGTTCGACATAAAAAATATATTTGCTTCCCATAATTTCGATGAACATAAAAAGGTTAAGGTTGCGGTTGGTTCTTTCACTGGTTATGCTTTGGTTTGGTGGAGTGAATATTGTCGGTTACACCCTGATTCTATACCTACTACTTGGGATGATTTGAAACTTGCCATGCGACATACTTTCGTCCCTGCTTATTATACTCGTGACATGATTAAGAAGTTGCAACACTTAAAACAAGGTAGTGAAACTGTAACAAAATATTATGATGATTTACAAACTACCTTGTTGCATTCCTCTTTAGAAGAAAGTGAAGATGATTTTATGGATAGATTTTGGGGAGGATTAAACCGTGATATTCAAGAGATACTAATTCATGAAGAGTGTTATCCTATGGACCATTTGTTTCATCTTGCTTGCAAAGCTGAACAGGAAATAAAACGACGTGTTGGCCACGAGGAGAACAAGCGCACGGTGCACATTCCAAGAGTTGATATGATTGTTCCTTCAACTACTAGGCATACTATGACAACCACATCTGTTGTTGTTAGGACTACATCACCTCCACCGTGTGACACATCGCCCCCGAGAGTGGCTACATCATCTGAGTTGATCATAAGAGGTAATGACAAAGGTACTGATCTTCCATCTCTACATGAGAATGATGAATGCCTTGTCAATTTGAATGCACCATCTGATGAGCTACCCACTACTTTGATCACACCACCTATTTTAGAGGACTACGTTGATAATTTGACTTTGCCATGTGATCAAACAACTGAAATACCAACAATTTTGAGTGCACCCATTGAATTAACTATTGATGCAAAAGAACCAATGTTTAATCATTTTGATATGACCTCTAATCTTGGTGATGATTCTGTGTTGAATGACTTATTGCATGTTTGCTTATTTAAGCATGTTGTAGCATGTAAATTTGATGCAAGTAAGGTTTATTCACCAATGTTGGGATGGTTTAATGATGAACATTGTCAATCTTTTGAAATGAATAAGAGCTTCACTTATATGTGCAAACTGAGTTGCAATATTTTCATGCCTTCTACTTCTTGTGCTAATTTTTTGGCTTTAGATTTTATGAACTATGCAAGTTACTCATCTATTCATGTGTCATATATGCAAAAATCAAGGGAAGTAAAAATGGATGACATATACATATACAACATGTACACCTTGTCTCTTTTGTTAGCCACATTTCAGATTAAACAACACCGAGGACGGCTTTATTTTCAAGAAGGGGAGGATGATGAGGACATGACTACCTTGGATATGACCAAAAATATTGCATATATGCATATTTGTCAGGTGATTTCTAGTGCAAACTATTCAATAATCTATTTATGTTATCCAGAACAAAAATACTTCACACACTTTTGTGTTTTGTCTAATTGCAGGTGTATGGGACATTTGTACAATCCACATATGAAGATAAGGAAGAAAGAGATGTTTATTTGCTGTCCAAAAAGTTCTCTCACGTCACTTTTGGCCCAAGAGAAGATAGAGTCCAAGTCTCTCACATTCTGGATTCAGATTCGGACTGCACAGACATACCTGACTCAAAACGCACACAAGTTTTTCATACGGACTCCGAATTGGGTGATTCTTTTTTTGTTGGAAACTAGATTTCGTGAACTTTCCAACCCAATTGGAATCACCTTCAAATTCGTCCGGAGCGTTGAGTTGTGGACGAAACAATCTGATGCTGCAGCAGAATCCGAGTCAAACTACAAGTCCAAAGGTGTTACATCACCTCCACTTGGGCCCATTGGCCTTGTACGACCTAGATTTAGTTTTAGGCTGCCTTGGGACGTCCTCCCACCTCCTTGGCCGCCACCCCTTGCTCCTATATAAGTAGATCCATCTAGTAGCTTTTCCTTGGGATTTGTTTAGTTAAAAGTTAGCCATTGCAACTTCGTGTACTTTGTTTGTGTCCAACGACCAGACCAAGACCGCTTACGGATCCCCATCTTTATCAAAACTTCATATATACTCGCAATATTCAGATTGCTTTTGTCATATTCTTGCTTGTTCTTCGATTGCTTGCAGGAATAGACCTTCGTGGTCAGGTTGATCGTGCTTCCGGCGTGGTCAATAATCTCAGGAGATTGGTTTAGCGATTGCTAAGGCGCAACGTCGTGCACGTTTGTAGTCGGATCGTCAAAGTCGTCTCCACCAAATCGATAGTTATCATCTCATCGAAAGATCGGGACACCCCGCCTCTATCAAGTGGTATCAGTTTTCAGGTTGCTCGGTGAGAATTTCCAGTTTTCCTAGATTAGATTATCTTTCTTACCTATTGTCCAAGAAAAAGCCACAAAAAAGAGTTAGATCTATTCATCCTTGGTCCAAGCCAGTCTGAGCCTTTGCAATTTTCTTTTCATTGATTGCATAATTGAATTATCGATTGCATCGTCGTGTCGAGTTGCTGGTCTTAGTGTCTAGTTCATTTAGAGTTTCGAGTTCTGTTCACATTAGTCACGCCACCGCTGCATCATTATCTCTTTTGCTGTCCACCACCCATCCATCAATTTCCACCACGTGCTACCCACCATTCATTGTCATAATAATAGTTGAGGTCACTCACATCTTCGCCTGATCGAATCTGCATCTTATCTAGTTTGTCTTGGAAAGAGGGAGAAAAAGAATATAAAGAAAAAAAAAGAGAGAAAAAAGGAAAGAAAAAAAAAGATAGAGAAAAAAAGAGAAAAAAAGGAAAGAAAAAGAGAGAGAAGAAAAAAAAGCGTGAGAAAAAAAAGAGAGAAGAAAAAAATTGGATCTATCTAGAATCAATCTCGTACCTGAATTCGGATTGGAATCTGTTTTGCGCACTGTTTAGTAAAACAGGTGTATCTTCCTCATACGAAGTCCGTTTTGGCTCCGTGAGTACTCAAATTGAAGATAGCGACGAGCCGCATCTAAATAGTTGCAGAAGCTATTTGAATATTTGACACCTCAAAATCGGCTTCTAAATAGGTCTTTTTGCCCTCCGAAGTTCGTGAATACAGCTTGTTCCAATTTTTCAGGCCAGTTTTAGAATTTTTTGACTCCTCATATCAACTCGGAATTGAGTGATTCTTTTTGCATTGGAAAGCTTGAGTTAGTAGCATTCTTTGAAAGAATTTATCAGAAAATTGTCTCAAACTTTTCAAGAGGAAAGTTGGAGAGAGAGTTGTTGTATATCCTGCTTGGCAGTTGTTTTTCATCATTATCTTCACTGCCGTTGTGATCTTCACTTATATCTTGCTGTCAAGAGCTACTTAGTATCCTTCATTGATGCTAGTTGTGCTATGACGTGACCTCATTAGTGTTCTAGGCTCGCGTCTCTAGTCCGGTCTAGCCTAGGACCAGCACAGTACCGTCGTTGAGCGTTTATTCAACATTGCATCTTTGAATTGATTATTGCTAATCTTTTGCTACCATATATAGCCAACCCAGCTCCACATATTTCTATACCGTGTATACGTACGCTCCCCTGGCAATCGCTTTACTCAATATTCGGAGTTACTTGACATCTCTGGTTGCCGATCACCGCCTGCTGCATGGTAAGAACTTGTAAGACATTGATATTTGCTTTACTGTGAGCGTTTTACCACCACATCCTAGTAGTTATAGGAACATTATTTTTGGGTTTTGTTTCTTGTTCTACTAATCATGACAGGATCCAGAGTCAATTCATGGGCTTTGTCGATCGCGGGAGACGTGCCACCACCTTTGCAAATACCACAACCGTCACGAGAGGTGCACAAACATCCAAATGCACATGATCAGGTTAATGTATCTATACCACCATTTAATGGCCGTTTTAAACCTGCTTTATATATTGAATGGGAGTTCGACATAAAAAATATATTTGCTTCCCATAATTTCGATGAACATAAAAAGGTTAAGGTTGCGGTTGGTTCTTTCACTGGTTATGCTTTGGTTTGGTGGAGTGAATATTGTCGGTTACACCCTGATTATATACCTACTACTTGGGATGATTTGAAACTTGCCATGCGACATACTCTCGTCCCTGCTTATTATACTCGTGACATGATTAAGAAGTTGCAACACTTAAAACAAGGTAGTGAAACTGTAACAAAATATTATGATGATTTACAAACTACCTTGTTGCATTCCTCTTTAGAAGAAAGTGAAGATGATTTTATGGATAGATTTTGGGGAGGATTAAACCGTGATATTCAAGAGATACTAATTCATGAAGAGTGTTATCCTATGGACCATTTGTTTCATCTTGCTTGCAAAGCTGAACAGGAAATAAAACGACGTGTTGGCCACGAGGAGAACAAGCGCACGGCGCACATTCCAAGAGTTGATATGATTGTTCCTTCAACTACTAGGCATACTATGACAACCACATCCGTTGTTGTCAGGACTACATCACCTCCACCATGTGACACATCGCCCCCGAGAGTGGCTACATCATCTGAGTTGATCATAAGAGGTAATGACAAAGGTACTGATCTTCCATCTCTACATGAGAATGATGAATGCCTTGTCAATTTGAATGCACCATCTGATGAGCTACCCACTCCTTTGATCACACCACCTATTTTAGAGGACTACGTTGATAATTTGACTTTGCCATGTGATCAAACAACTGAAATACCAACAATTTTGAGTGCATCCATTGAATTAACTATTGATGCAAAAGAACCAATGTTTAATCATTTTGATATGACCTCTAATCTTGGTGATGATTCTGTGTTGAATGACTTATTGCATGTTTGCTTATTTAAGCATGTTGTAGCATGTAAATTTGATGCAAGTAAGGTTTATTCACCAATGTTGGGATGGTTTAATGATGAACATTGTCAATCTTTTGAAATGAATAAGAGCTTCACTTATATGTGCAAACTGAGTTGCAATATTTTCATGCCTTCTACTTCTTGTGCTAATTTTTTGGCTTTAGATTTTATGAACTATGCAAGTTACTCATCTATTCATGTGTCGTATATGCAAAAATCAAGGGAAGTAAAAATGGATGACATATACATATACAACATGTACACCTTGTCTCTTTTGTTAGCCACATTTCAGATTAAGCAACGCCGAGGACGGCTTTATTTTCAAGAAGGGGAGGATGATGAGGACATGACTACCTTGGATATGACCAAAAATATTGCATATATGCATATTTGTCAGGTGATTTCTAGTGCAAACTATTCAATAATCTATTTATGTTATCCAGAACAAAAATACTTCACACACTTTTGTGTTTTGTCTAATTGCAGGTGTATGGGACATTTGTACAATCCACATATGAAGATAAGGAAGAAAGAGATGTTTATTTGCTGTCCAAAAAGTTCTTTCACGTCACTTTTGGCCCAAGAGAAGATAGAGTCCAAGTCTCTCACGTTCTGGATTCAGATTCGGACTGCACATACATACCTGACTCAAAACGCACACAAGTTTTTCGTACGGACTCCGAATTGGGTGATTCTTTTTTTGTTGGAAACTAGATTTCGTGCACCTTCCAACCCAATTGGAATCACCTTCAAATTCGTCCGGAGCGTTGAGTTGTGGACGAAACAATCTGATGCTGCAGCAGAATCCGAGTCAAACTACAAGTCCAAAGGTGTTACATCACCTCCACTTGGGCCCATGAGCCTTGTACGACCTAGGGTTAGTTTTAGGCTGCCTTGGGACGTCCTCCCACCTCCTTGGCCGCCACCCCTTGCTCCTATATAAGTAGATCCATCCAGTAGCTTTTTCCTTGGGATTTGTTTAGTTAAAAGTTAGCCAACGCAACTTCGTGTACTTCGTTTGTGTCCAACGACCAGACCAAGACCGCTTACGGATCCCCACCATTATCAATACCTCATATATATTTGCAATATTCAGATTGCTTTATCATATTCTTGCTCGTTCTTCGATTGCTTGCAGGAATAGACCTTCGTGGTCAGGCTGACCGTGCTTCCGGCATCGTCAGTAACCTCAGGAGATTGGTTTAGCGATTGCTAAGGCGCAACGTCGTGCACGTTTGTAGTCGGATCATCAAAGTCGTCTCCACCAAATCGATAGTTATCATCTCATCGAAAGATCGGGACACCCTCGCCTCTATCAAGTGGTATCAGTTTTCAGGTTGCTCGGTGAGAATTTCCAGTTTTTCCTAGATTACATTTATTTTCTTACCTATTGTCCAAGAAAAAGCCACAAAACAAAAGTTAGATCTATTCATCCTTTGTCCTAGCCAGACTGAGCCTTTGCAATTTTCTTTTCATTGTTTGCATTATTGAATTATCGGTTGCATCGCCGTGTCGAGTTGCTGGTCTTAGTGTCTAGTTCCTTTAGAGTTTCGAGTTCTGTTCACATTAGTCACGCAGCCGCTGCATCATTATCCCATCCGCTGTCCATCATCCCATCCACCAATTTCCACCATGTGCTATGCACTATTTATTGTCATAATCATAGTTGAGGTCACTCACATCTTCGCCTGATCGAATCTGCATCTTATCTAGTTTGTCTTGGAAAGAGGGAGAAAAAGAAGATAAAGAAAAAAAAGAGAAAAAAGGAAAGAAAAAAAAAGAAAAAGAGGGAGAAGAAAAAGAAAAAAAAGGCGTGAGAAAAAAAAGAGAGAAGAAAAAAAAATGGATCTATCTAGAATCAATCTCGTACCTGAATTCGGATTGGAATCTGTTTTGCGCACTGTTCAGTAAAACAGGTGTATCTTCCTCATACGAAGTCAGTTTTGGCTCCGTGAGTATTCAAATTGAAGATAGCGACGAGCCGCATCTAAATAGTTGCAGAAGCTAGTTCAATATTTGACACCTCAAAATCGGCTTCTAAATAGGTCTTTTTGCCCTCCGAAGTTCGTGAACACAACTTGTTCCAATTTTTCAGGCCAGTTTTAGAATTCTTTGACTCCTCATATCAACTCGGAATTGAGTGATTCTTTTTGCATTGGAAAGCTTGAGTTAGTAGCATTCTTTGAAAGAATTTATCAGAAAATTGTCTCAAACTTTTCAAGAGGAAAGTTGGAGAGAGAGTTGTTGTATATCCTGCTTGGCAGTTGTTTTTCATCATTATCTTCACTGCCGTTGTGATCTTCACTTATATCTTGCTGTCAAGAGCTACTTAGTATCCTTCATTGATGCTAGTTGTGCTACGCCGTGACCTCATTAGTGTTCTAGGCTCGCGTCTCTAGTCTGGTCTAGCCTAGGACCAGCACAGTACCGTCGTTGAGCGTTTATTCAACATTGCATCTTTGAATTGATTATTGCTAATCTTTTGCTACCATATATAGCCAACCTAGCTCCACATATTTCTACACCGTGTATACGTACGCTCCCCTGGCAATCGCTTTACTCAATATTCGGAGTTACTTGACACCGCTGGTTGCCGATCACCGCCTGCTGCATGGTAAGAACTTGTAAGACATTGATATTTGCTTTACTGTGAGCGTTTTACCACCACATCCTAGTAGTTATATGAACATTATTTTTGGGTTTTGTTTCTTGTTCTACTAATCATGACAGGATCCAGAGTCAATTCATGGGCTTTGTCGATCGCGGGAGACGTGCCACCACCTTTGCAAATACCACAACCGTCACGAGAGGTGCACAAACATCCAAATGCACATGATCAGGTTAATGTATCTATACCACCATTTAATGGCCGTTTTAAACCTGCTTTATATATTGAATGGGAGTTCGACATAAAAAATATATTTGCTTCCCATAATTTCGATGAACATAAAAAGGTTAAGGTTGCGGTTGGTTCTTTCACTGGTTATGCTTTGGTTTGGTGGAGTGAATATTGTCGGTTACATCCTGATTATATACCTACTACTTGGAATGATTTGAAACTTGCCATGCGACATACTTTCGTCCCTGCTTATTATACTCGTGAAATGATTAAGAAGTTGCAACACTTAAAACAAGGTAGTGAAACTGTAACAAAATATTATGATGATTTACAAACTACCTTGTTGCATTCCTCTTTAGAAGAAAGTGAAGATGATTTTATGGATAGATTTTGGGGAGGATTAAACCGTGATATTCAAGAGATACTAATTCATGAAGAGTGTTATCCTATGGACCATTTGTTTCATCTTGCTTGCAAAGCTGAACAGGAAATAAAACGACGTGTTGGCCACGAGGAGAACAAGCGCACGGTGCACATTCCAAGAGTTGATATGATTGTTCCTTCAACTACTATGCATACTATGACAACCACATCCGTTGTTGTCAGGACTACATCACCTCCACCATGTGACACATCGCCCCCGAGAGTGGCTACATCATCTGAGTTGATCATAAGAGGTAATGACAAAGGTACTGATCTTCCATCTCTATATGAGAATGATGAATGCCTTGTCAATTTGAATGCACCATCTGATGAGCTACCCACTACTTTGATCACACCACCTATTTTAGAGGACTACGTTGATAATTTGACTTTGCCATGTGATCAAACAACTGAAATACCAACAATTTTGAGTGCACCCATTGAATTAACTATTGATGCAAAAGAACCAATGTTTAATCATTTTGATATGACCTCTAATCTTGGTGATGATTCTGTGTTGAATGACTTATTGCATGTTTGCTTATTTAAGCATGTTGTAGCATGTAAATTTGATGCAAGTAAGGTTTATTCATCAATGTTGGGATGGTTTAATGATGAACATTGTCAATCTTTTGAAATGAATAAGAGCTTCACTTATATGTGCAAACTGAGTTGCAATATTTTCATGCCTTCTACTTCTTGTGCTAATTTTTTGGCTTTAGATTTTATGAACTATGCAAGTTACTCATCTATTAATGTGTCATATATGCAAAAATCAAGGGAAGTAAAAATGGATGACATATACATATACAACATGTACACCTTGTCTCTTTTGTTAGCCACATTTCAGATTAAGCAACGCCGAGGACGGCTTTATTTTCAAGAAGGGGAGGATGATGAGGACATGACTACCTTGGATATGACCAAAAATATTGCATATATGCATATTTGTCAGGTGATTTCTAGTGCAAACTATTCAATAATCTATTTATGTTATCCAGAACAAAAATACTTCACACACTTTTGTGTTTTGTCTAATTGCAGGTGTATGGGACATTTGTACAATCCACATATGAAGATAAGGAAGAAAGAGATGTTTATTTGCTGTCCAAAAAGTTCTTTCACGTCACTTTTGGCCCAAGAGAAGATAGAGTCCAAGTCTCTCACGTTCTGGATTCAGATTCGGACTGCACATACATACCTGACTCAAAACGCACACAAGTTTTTCGTACGGACTCCGAATTGGGTGATTCTTTTTTTGTTGGAAACTAGATTTCGTGCACCTTCCAACCCAATTGGAATCACCTTCAAATTCGTCCGGAGCGTTGAGTTGTGGACGAAACAATCTGATGCTGCAGCAGAATCCGAGTCAAACTACAAGTCCAAAGGTGTTACATCACCTCCACTTGGGCCCATGAGCCTTGTACGACCTAGGGTTAGTTTTAGGCTGCCTTGGGACGTCCTCCCACCTCCTTGGCCGCCACCCCTTGCTCCTATATAAGTAGATCCATCCAGTAGCTTTTTCCTTGGGATTTGTTTAGTTAAAAGTTAGCCAACGCAACTTCGTGTACTTCGTTTGTGTCCAACGACCAGACCAAGACCGCTTACGGATCCCCACCATTATCAATACCTCATATATATTTGCAATATTCAGATTGCTTTATCATATTCTTGCTCGTTCTTCGATTGCTTGCAGGAATAGACCTTCGTGGTCAGGCTGACCGTGCTTCCGGCATCGTCAGTAACCTCAGGAGATTGGTTTAGCGATTGCTAAGGCGCAACGTCGTGCACGTTTGTAGTCGGATCATCAAAGTCGTCTCCACCAAATCGATAGTTATCATCTCATCGAAAGATCGGGACACCCTCGCCTCTATCACATCATCTCGTACCTGAGGTGGTGGTGCAGGCCTACCATTACGAATATATACCTGAGGTCGACCTCGTGGTGGTTGTGGTGGTGGCTGCACGTAGTTCGGATTTTGATCAACCTCATCCTCATAATCTCCCACATAATCATCATCCTCCTGGGTACCAGCAGCAGCAGTAGCAGGAGCCAAAGAAACACCAACAGCAGTAGCAGCGGCACCAGAATTTTGTCCTGGCTCAATAGGAACACGCTGTGCTTGTCCATACTGATTCGGAAGGGGGCGTAGTTGTTGTTGTTGCAGAGGTGCGACAGGTGCAGCCGGTGGTGGAAGACGCGCAAGCAGTTCATTAAATCTGTTATCGAGCTTTGTTTCGAACGTCTTCTCAAGGCCAGTAATCTTCTCCATGGCCTCTTCAAAATTGTTCAGCACATCTTGCACCTGTTCAGTCATCATTTGCTGAAACTTATCATGAAGCTCCTTGTTCGATAAGTTCTCCCAGTCAATCTCGTCGGCTTGTGATCCTGGCATGGTTAGCAGCAATAGAAACACACAAGAATATGATCCTACAGACTACTAAGAAGTGGTGGTGGTGTATCACAAATCCGTCAAGCAAATCTCAAATTCTTACCAGTTCTTACCCAGCAGCAGGCGGTGATCGGCAACCGTTGTAGTCAAAAACTCTCAAAGCTTGGATAGAGCAATTACCAGGGAGAGTCAAACACACGACGTAGATGTATGTGGAGCTGGGAAGGCTTATAGTATGGTAGCAAAAAGGGTCAGCAATAATCAATTCAGAGATGCAAAGTTGAATAAACGCTCAATGACGGTACTGTGCTGGTCCTAGGCTAGACTGTGCTAGAGACGCGAGCCTAGAACACCAACAAAATCACGGCGCGTCACGTAAACAAGGGAAAAGCACACTCTGAATTTTTTTCGCTCTTTTTTTTGCGCTCTTTTTTTTGCGCTACTTTTTTTTGCGAAAAATCACTATAATGGCGAGTGTCTCAAAACTCTTCCTAGCTCAAACTGACAGGATGGGCACGAAATTGTTTCGACCAATTTTATTTTTTTTCGACTGCCCGGACCGAAAAACTGGAAACGGGTCAAAAAAAACTTCCTATAATGGCACCTGTCTCAAAACACTCAGAAACACCTAAAAATAGGATAGCCAGAATTTTTTTCGAAAAATGCATTTTCAAAAAAATTTGGGCCTAAATGGAGCGTGGCTACCCGACTCTTTTTTTTCCGAAAAATACTCCGGCAAGGAAACACGAATAGGATTCTAGATGGATCTCGAAAACAAACCTAATATGACAAGAACTCGGATTGGTGGTGGATATATGGTGGTAGATGGCAGTGGTGGTGGCATATGACAGCTGTGGTGATATATGGATACGGATTCGAAGCGGTGGCGGATAAGCGGTGGTGGTTGATGGCAGGGGTGATGATGATGGTGCGGCGGCGGCGTGACAACTTATGACCAGAACTCGAAACTCTAAAAGACTAGACTCTAAGACCAGCAACTAGAAACGACGATGCAACCGCAAATTCAACAAAGCAAAACCCTAAAAAGATTATGCAAAGGCTCAGATTGGTTCGGATATGATGAACTAACCCTAATTTTTTGTGGCTTTTTCATGGACTGTAGGTATGAAGAACAGACTCGATCTAAACTACGAAAAACTGTAAAATCTCACCGAGACCCCTGGAAATCTGATACCACTTGATAGAGGCAAAGGTGTCCCGTCTTTCGATGAGATGATGGATATCGCTTTGGTGGAAGTCGACTTCGACGATCCGACTACGAACGTGCGAGGACGTCGCGCCTTAGCAATCGCTAAACCAACTCCGAGAG